>NW_020454860.1:585143-775825 GCF_003342845.1 Nothoprocta perdicaria
AAGCATTTGCAAGGCTGGTAAATTAGAACCTCAAGAACTTCCATAACGTTGCCACTTAAGACAACTCCCCAAACCTTTGAGCAGACGCTGTGCTGCCAGTGCACATTACAAGGGCAGGGCATCAYGCAGTCAGCACACATTATAAGGGCAGGGCAGCATACCAACGTTACGCTGTTTGCAACCCAACTCCAATGCTTGTGTTACGCCATTAATGCTAGGAASACTTAAAAAGCCTCAGCAAACAGTGCTTCACTGCTACTACCCGACTACTCTTCTTCTACGCTGATAATAAAGACATTTCTATTTTTATAGATGAATAGTGGARGGTTTACAAATTAATAGTTCTGCAAAGTTATGTTTTGTAGATTTTTTAATTGCAGATCCCTACAAGGGGCAGCGGTGCCATGCTTACAGAGGTGCATATTAGGATAAAGACTTGCAGAATTTTGAGTCAGTGCCACTGAAATACTGCATGGGAAACTCTTACTGCACTTATAATAGCTCATAATTTTCTCAGAAATGTAACAAACCATAAAAAAACTCAGACATTATTCAGTATGTTCATACATTTAAAATAATGCACACAGTGCTTTATAATTATTTGCTCTTCTATAAACATTGGTAATACTTCAACATTTAAGCAAGCAGTCTGCTTTGATTTATTTGCAGATTAAGTTGTATTTTTATGCTAAATGCTCAACTACTCTTCAACCCTGCAGACCAAATCATGACATTTGTTCATATATGGTTATTCTGTTAGTTAGAAGCTCTCCTTCTGTCTGGAGTTTTATTAATAACTCATTGCCATGGTATCACAGCATCCTAAGGAAAATAAAACAGAGAGATAGTTGCTAGGTTCTCCAACCATATCTTTATCTTCTTATCCTTTAAGGATAAAAGAGAACACTTCTTGAAAAGTCGGAGAGTTTGGGACTTATATTACTGCCTTGACTTGAGGTCATAGAGATGGAGCTCATATTGTGTTCTGAAAGCTGAAAAAACACTGTGGCCACCACTCAAATCTGTCATCCATGACAATGCACCAGCACAYGCATGAAAAAGAAAGAAATCCAATTGAAGGGCAAAACTGAAGCAAAAAAAAAAGAAGAGAATGAAGAAATAGGTTGCTTTCTTAAAGACCTGAGTTTAGCTCTTCCTGTGAAGGGTTCAATCAGATTCCCTGTTGCCCATGTGTATAATAATCTTAAGTGAGCTCTGTCCCACCACTGCTGATCCCTTCCCTATGGAAGGAGCAGGMTCTGGAATCAGCACATGGCGGAGACCTCCTTGCGCTCACACAGCCTCATCTTATAATGTGTCCCACAGGAAYAGCGGGAGCCAGGGAGTAGTTTGAAAATAGTACTTCTACTCAGAATATTCTCAGCAGCTTCTCAAAGTACTTCCAAAGTTACTGAGTTTGAGAGATCAAACCTTTTGCCTCTCTTGGAGTTGGARATGAAAATACAGTCACTGTCAGTACTGACAGAGAGTCCTGTCTCCTCATGCTTCTGCTAGGTCTATGCTCCAGAAGTAATAGGCAGAAACACAATACTTGTGAGCATTAACTACTTCAGTAAGTGAAGCAAGAAACACAACTATGGTGTTGTCAAAAGAAGGATCATGCATAAACACAGTAAAACACACAAGGAGGACACAGCTTGTCTGCAGCCTATATGTCCTTTCAAAAAGTATATACTGCTAGGTCGCATTGTGTGCACACTGTTATTCCAGGAAAGAATGGTATGGCAAAAGGAAATACGTAACAACAGCATGAAGYTGGAGAACTGCAAGAGCGTACTTCCTATTTACAAATAATTGCAACCTCGGCTAAAGCCATTCTGACACGGAAGRGTGCTGCAGCCTCGCTCCTCTAGCTGTTGGTTATCCTGCTGAGGCATCCCAGTGAGTAAGCCCTTTGGGCTGGTGACAGAATGGGATGCCCATGTTTATGGATTAGGGATGCAGGAGCCAATTACATCATTTCCTCCTCTTCCCCCAGTTTAGACGGGAAAGGAAGCGGAGCTAYGAAGAGTGCATAGGATGTGGTAGATTTGCCTCCGGCATTGTGTCCTTAAGATGCTACTTTCTCCSCATGTCGGAAGATGGAATTTTCTGCTTTTTTTTTTCCATGTAAGCTAAGCCCATCGATGGTGCAGCACCAAGGACAGAAAACAGGGGCAGCAACACAGAGCCTTCCCCAGTTGAAGAACAGGCATAGCATGAACCATCACACCAGTTCCAGCCTGCAGTCCAGTCTGGCCAGAGACTGTGCCACGGCCCAAGAGATTTCACTCACAGACGGACTTTCGTGGTCCATCGGTCACGGTGGTCATTCACTAAGTATTTTAGAAGGAAACAAACTGCCCTCATACGCACTCATGTTACTGCACACCAACACAGAAAGCCCTCATCCCCACGTAGCACATGCTGCTGTATTTTGCTCTCTCTGGTGGCCTCATGTTTAATTTCTTATAGTTACAGGAGACATTAAAGACCAAAAAATGGGCAGTATATAAGTGCAGAAGTGAACTGGTCCCCTTGCCTTACAGCTTCTTGCCTGATTAATGCAAGCCTGGATCACACCAGYTCTTTCTGCCAGGTCCTTATGGGCCTCACAAGGTACTTCTGCCACAACAAACCGTATGCAACTTAGGCTCCTCCTTTTAAGGTAAAAAAGGAACAGAGCRAGGTTAAAAAAAAGGAAATAAGAAAAAAATGTCACCCTATTTTACCCCCATCTGTCATACCGGGTGCGTTTTGTCTTTCTCTGTACCCAGAATATATACAACTAATTCTGTTTTCTAGAACTGCAATTGTTGATTGATGAGTCATCTTTCCTGTAAATTTATTTTTTAAGTGATTTTGGCATTGTTCCTTGAGATTCCTCTCTAGCTATGTAATGGAAATATTGACCTCACACTCTGGTTTCTTTAACATCAGAGATACTGAGATTATGAGTTTAAGAAGTCCAGGCAGTTGAAGCAAGGATGCAAAGAAAAAATGTGTAGTTTAAAAAGAAACAAAGCTGCACTAAATAAACTATCAAGTAAATATTTAGCTGTATGGCCATTAGGTTATGTTCATAATGATAGAGCAACTCATTTATTATAATTAAGATTATATGGGGGCAGGAAAGTTGCTTTCCTGTTTCTCCCTGCAGTAGTTGGTCGTTTGACCAAAAGTTGTTTTCAAATTAAGCTTTATATAAAACAAAGCTCAGTCTATTTTTCTAATTAGCATCTCTCCGGACTATAGGTTCAAAAAGGCATTACAGGTAGCAGTCAGAAAACAAAAAAAGTAAACCAGACAAGATTAGAAAGAAAAAGCATCAAATCATTAATCTACAGGATGGGATTATTGCATTAGGGTAGCATAGCATTTTTCAATTTGTAATCCACAAGATGAATTATTTTTTTAGTTTCCATTCTTTCGCCATATGGGGGCAATATGGAAAGCATATAGTAGCCAAAAATTCCTCAGATATGCTAAGCTGAGAACATACAACACAGAGCATGGAATTTTGCATTGCCTTAATGTCACAATAAGGTTTAGATGGATCTTTAGAGATACAATTAAAACCAAGCACATTTATGAACTAGTCTGAGTATATAAAATGTGACAGTATGTCACTTAATTAGAGCGTTAGCTCCTCAGTTCAGTCAGTGTTCAGCTTGTAGAAACCAAAACCAAAAACAACTACAATGTGTAGAAAAAGGCAGATGCATCTTGCACCCACTGGAGCCTCTGACCAGCAATCACAACAGCTAAAGAGAAATCATTGTAGARCTAAACCTAAGAACCCACAAAACTATGACTCATGAAGCTTGAGCCTATTTTGAGTAAATCAGCATGTGGGCCTATATTCCAAGTRTTAAGCAGGATGGCCAAGGGACATGACATCACAAACTGAGTTATGCCATCTTGGAAAAACTCTAAACAAGACATGTCTCMAGTGAGAACACCACTGTGGTCTCTGCTAATTCTTCATGGCCATGCCAAGGGGCATCCCTTGCTGTCCCACCCATTTTTCATTTGCATCAACACATTTTCRCTCAGACTGACCAAAGGAGAACATTTGGCAAGGAGCTCCCCTGATGCTCTAACCAGGGCACAGCCCACAGCACTCCCATCACAGATTTCACATGATGATGGGCCAGTTTCCATCGCCAATTTAAGCCATAAAGAACAAGACAAGTTGATCATACTCACTGGCTTCACCATCACCATAGCACTCTGATGGGTAAACAACAGTAAAATAGTGTTGACCGCATGTGCTGGGATCCGTGCCTGTGCTGCCAGGAGCCCTGAGAGTTTGGTGATGTGTCCAAGCTGGGTCAGAATGTTTGTCCTTGGTCTGTTGCTATGATGGAATGAGGTGCTGTGACTCACACAGGTGAGAACTTGGACTGATAAAGTCTCCAGAACACTTGTGATAAGGCACTGCTAAAAGAATCAATGCCTTAAAAAGTCACATTTCCATGTCTTGTTATAAATTTAAAGGGCAAGAATTTTGGTTTTAAAAAAACAAATAAAAACAGTCAGGAAACTGTCAGTTAATTTGTTCATTTTAACCCTTCCCATCTCAGCCATCATGGAGGAACTTCTTTACTGTGAGGGTGCCAGAGCCCTGGCACAGGCTGCCCAGGGAGGTTGTGGAGTCTCCTTCTCTGGAGGTCTTCAAAACCYGCCTGGATGCCACCCTGTGCCACATGCTCTAGGTGTTCCTGCTTGAGCAGGAAGGTTGGACTAGATGATCTCCAGAGGTCCCTTCTAACCTTGAATATTCTGTGATTCTGTGATCAAAAAAGTGTCAACATCCACTCTTATGCGCAAATTATCTTCAAAATTCTCAAGTAGATCTATAAAAAAAGAACAAAGACACCCTTTCCTTCATTTTAAAATCTATGAGGAAAAGTGACAACCAAGCTAAATCTGTTTTTATATACATTAACATCTCGAAGATGGTTGTAGAGTAGTAGGAAAATGTCTGTGACAGGGTAAAATACAGAAAAACACAACATATTAAAGATTCAAATATACACAATTATGACTGGATACATGAAAGAAACATTCAAGAGCCTTCTTATTACGTTGACTGATGCATATAGTGCATTTCCTTTTAACATAAAGCATTTCCGAACCCTTCCAAATGACTCTCTTCATCTCCACAGACAAGCACTCACTGATTCAAATGCAAGCCATGCACCACAGGGGGATGGGACATTTTAGTAACAAGCATGCTAGTATCCATAACCGAGGCTAGGAAGAATATGGAAAAAAAAACACTTAGCATCTGTGTAGCTGAGTGGTTAGAAAAACWTCCACCAGATGTTCCTAGATGTTACCTCAGCTGCCTCTCAAACCACTATCACATCTGTGGTCTTCCTTACTGAATATCAGTGTTACTGACTGGAATCRCAGACAGTTTATTCCTGTGATAAATCTTAATATATTATTTATAAGTCTGGCCAGTGTTGTATCTCTATTTTAAATTAAAAAGCTCAATAAATGTAATATGGTAAATTTAGGAAAAAAATATGCAAAAAAAGGAAAAAATATTCTCCTTGATCTCCTCTTACTAACAGAAAATTCAGCAAGTATCAGAAGAGCCTCATTTTCAAATATTTTTAGTACTTTCCGATTCTTTGCACAAGACAACATCTTAAATACTTCCACCTACCTCTTAAATGATGTTGTGCGTCTTGAGGAATATCCTATCAGTGCAAGCACTGAAATATCTAACCTCTGTATGTACACAGAAGCCAGTGATACGATTATGTTGTGCACAAGGGTATCTGAGTCAACTTGAGTAACAAGCTGTGAAAATATAACAGCAGAAATTTTAAAATACGGACCAAGAAACTGAGGTAGACTTCTGTTTTTGAGGGTTTGGGTAATTCTCTTCCTCTCATTACTCTTCTAATCTTACTCTAATTGACCTTCACAAGTTGAGCATGATGTTCACTGCTCTGTCAGTCTCCTCAAACCCCAAAGTTCCGCAAACTAAGGTAAGGGAGGAAAATGTAAGCTCAGAAGTTACAAATGAGGTCTGGCCATTTTCATGGGACACTCACCACAGGAGTTTAATAACTACAGAGTTCTGTCATAGCTTTGGGTATTAGAAAACTAATCCCATCCAATGGGAGCCTAAGGGTTCCTGAATCAGCCTCTCAACTTCTTCTGCAGACTGGAGAGAAGGTCTGAAGTCTACTCTAGCCTCATCCTTTGTCTCAGGGCAATTAAAAGGATAACAAAAAAGGATGTATAGATGAAGAAGTGGGAAAGAGAGCTAGAAACAGCTCAGTGAAGCAAAAATCTTACATATTCTGACTGAGCTCATCCAAGAAACCACTATACCATCACCAGTGTTGCAGAGAGAAGCAGACCTGTCCTGCGGTTCTCAATTTACTGCTGTAGTGTGGTGGGGAATTCCATCAAAACAACCCTCTCTGCAACAGAAGAGAGAATCTTTCACCCTCATTTGAGCACTCTAGTCAGAAAGCACCCTACTTTCCAGAAAACAAATTTATGTCAACTTCTTCAACTCTTCTCCAGGGCCTTCATTTGAAAGTCACTTAAAATAGAGGTTCATAGGGTGGTGGGGGAGGAAGGATACTCATAGTTTGGGAAGGAAAACAGAACACGTAACCTGGGACCCTCAGTGGGGACGCAGCTGGAAAAGCAGAAGAGCAGCTGGGTCAGAGGATGGCCTGACACCGAAAAGGTTTGGGCTGCAGAGGGAAAAGAAGCAAGTTGCTGCCACAATACTAATGTCACCAAGAGAGAAAAAAGGTAAGAAAGGGACAAGCTGCCAAACTCTCTCTCAGCCTCATATATAAATAACTTTCAACTCCCACAGAACACCAGTGAGAGATGACAAGGTACGCTCACTCCTCCATAAAACACACCTGTCCTATGCATCCAAAGTGCAAGTTTTGGACGTTCTTAGAAACAGCTTCAAATGCCTAAGGTTTTAAACCCCCTACACTTCTTAACAACTGCTGTCAGAGTTATTCTTTATTCTTATGCAAGACATGCTTCTGAATTCATGTTTCAKTTAACTCATTTTCATAAACAGCCTCAACATGCTAGAGGCATTTTTTTTCAAAGTGATAAGCTACCCACAAAATAAAAGTGAGAAAACTGTAATTACATGATTGAATTACCTGAAAATTCCCCAGTTACTTTATGTATCATGAATATATMATCTATCCAAAAGTATTGGCAGAAGGGAAAATATTTTTGCACTCATTCAGCAAGGACAATATTCTTYTCTCCACAAATACAGGAACTGAGATAGCATCAGAAATAATGGTCCACCTAAATCACCAGAAATAGAGGAAATGGAAGAAAAATCATAACTATTAAATAAAAAAAATCCTAGGGAGAGAACAGTTCTTCTATAAGGCTTTCATTTTGTCCCCAGTACGAAAATCACCTACTGTTCAGCTACTTAACCACCATTGCCTACCACCACTGCAGCATGCTGGGTCTGACTACACTCAACATGGGGCAAATACTACACCCATTTCCATCAAGATTAAAAAAAAAAACCAACAAATCATACCTTGACAATTTAGAAACTACTCTGAAATCATTTTCAGCTAAAGTTTACACAAAAACAATATATAGTATCTTTGTCTGGTCTTAAAAATGTCTGAGAGGAAATCTGTTCATAAAAATGCAATCTAGTCCAGTTCATCTCTTATCTGCAAAGATTATAGCTTTAAAAATGTATAAGAAAGTAATAAATGACTATTCTGAACTATCTCTTAAGTTATTTGCCAGACTTTTTACTCTTAGCCCAAATAAATTTTCTAGTTATTTTCCAGGCACAATACACTACGTTATTCTGCATGACATAAATAAAAATATAACTGAAAAGCCCCCAAAGTCAAAAAATTACAATTCCAAGTTACTACTATGCTACACAGCTGATAGACTGGGTAACCTTGAGCAAGTCACTTCACCACATTCTCACTAGAAAACAGAGCAGACTCCAGGTTCTGAGAAATAAACTGTGAGACCAAAAACTGTTTACATAGCAGCTTGCAATGATCAGACAGTGGGCTCTACAAATGGAAAATATTACAGCATATGGTATGTTCTAGCCATGAGTTAAGGGAGGGGGAAAAAAATCCTTTGGAATCATGACTAGGCACATATGTTCCTATCAGAAATGAAATTCCTACTTCAATTTTCAATTTTCAGAGTTCTTCAATTTTCCTGACTTATACTGGATAAAGATTAGGTTTAAAACAAGACAAAATCAGTAGTTCATACGTGAAGAATGTTTTATGAGCTAAAACATAGAAGAAGCAGGGGAAAGCTGCTGAAGTACTTCACAAACTGCAGGCAAGGCACAGTTTGTGGTTAGAGGCAGCATCTTTTACTCTGTTTTCTATAGCTAAAAGTCAAATTTCCGGGAACTAAATCCCTTCTGCAGGTTTCAGGAGAAGCAGAAGGAAGTGCTCTTCCTAAGAGGGAGATGTGAAAGGGAAAACCAGCGCTGTTGGTCCAGGATTCAACTCAACACATGAGTTTGTCACCCACAGGTGGCACGTGGWACCCTTGTGCTCAAATCGGGCTCCATGAGCAGCAGGAACCACAAAAGCTTCATGGAAGATGGAGGCTCAGGCTGCAAGAGTTTGGCAAGACACTGATAAATCAAATCCTGCTTTGTGTTATCCACCAGTCAGTATTACTGCCAGCAATTAATTATGGCTCTGTACGATGCTAGCTAGCAAGTGTGAAAAAATTACTGCACAATTAGTTACTGTGCAGGGAATCAAACACTAGCCACAATTTCGTCTTTAGAAATCATATAATATATGATTCAGGCTTTTAAGACGAAAGTCCCCGAGCTATTAATTTTTTTTTTTACAGGATTTCTCATTCATTTCTTGTCCAATATTTTAGATCAAGCAAACTAGTCAAAGAGAACTAAGGAAATGGGATTTTGACCTATAAGATATGGGCACAGACACTTGGCTATCCTTGTTTATGTTCTTTTTCTCACTTGCCTTGGCATGAAAGACCCCCCACGAAACAAAGAAAGAAATATATTCACTGATTACAAAGGTAGTGCATGACAAGAGCTCAATGCATATTGTTTCCAAATGTGCAGCGAAAGCAAAGCAGAAGACTTCTATATTAACCATAGTTGTCCTTCAGTTATAGTAACCTTCTGACAATACACGTAGTTTTCTTCGGGAAGGTTACTTTTTTTTATTTTTCTATATGTAAAGCTAAGTAGATGGAGAATGGAAATAAACATTCTCTCTCTCTCCGTGTGAAATTTGTGATTATTCTAGACAATTAAAAGCATCAATATGCATAGCATCAATTGGTTTCTCCAAGCATTCATCCATACTGCACGGCTGGCAGTGGTTTCAAAGAAAATCTGGATTAAATAACATGATTCAGATGTGAAAAGACTGACAGTAAACAGAATTTTAGTACCACTCAATCATAAAACGGCCAGCTTTTGCACTGTGCCTCTACATTAGTAAAAATGAAATTGTTTTTTCTGAGAACACATTGTATGTTTAACCTGTGTGCCCTGCAACAAAAAACAGGGAAAACACTGGTTTTATTTCCTGATTTCACTCATTCCATCATCATTTAAAACTACTTAAAGCAGCCAAAAAACTAGTTAAAAATAATTTTAAAACATTCTAAATTAGAATATCTTTTTTTTTTTTTTTTTTTGTAATTTTTAATAAAGTCATTTCATGATGTTCTCTAAAGAATAATGCTCACAGCAGAACTACAAACAAGGCCATAAAAGGCTTTTCTCAGTTCTTAACTAAGTGGATTGGATAGCTTTTAGTCAATGCAAAAAGCTGCTCACTGCAAGCATGTCATGACGTTAACATAAATGATAGACTTAGGCTGTGGCAAAGCACCAGCTACAGAGCTGCAAGAAGAAAATACAAAATCCAGCAACTTTTTTTCACATTTTTTAACAACCATCCTTATCTGTCTCTTCAAATCCCTCTAGGAAATGGTCTTTTGTTAGTTGCCATAACCAGTATTCTTTCTATAAAAAGGATAAAGAAACAAAATAATTGGACAACTCACATTTCTTCAGTTTCCCAGGCTCAGGTGAACAGATGAACTTACCCTGCTGTGAAAGTAATTTATCATATGCAAGTATATATTCCAACATGCCATTAGCAGATGGTGATTAAAAACTATGTCTGAGGGAAGCTGGGGTGGGCTTAGTCATACTGTTCATGTGGCAACAGAGATTACCATGGATATGCTGTCGGAATGATGCATAACTTTTATCAAAACCAGAATTAAAAGCTGCAAATAGATTTCAGAATAGAGTTGGAGCAAAATGTTGGCAAAACCAGCAAAATAAGACAAAGCCTGTTCTTGCCTTGTTCCTCTAATCTCTCAGTGGATATTGGTTACAGATGGAAACAAGACACTAAATTAGATGGACATTGGTCTGATCTAGTACATCTCCTCTGCTCTTCGAAGAACTCAGAGAGATACAATAGCCTTATAGCCTTTTTTCACAGAGTTTTTTGTGTTCCTTAATGTTGCTGTGATCTTTTTATTACTTAATTATTTAACCCAGTGCTTTTACATTTAATGTATGTGGTTTATGCAAATCTTACCCACTGCAGATACAGATTTATAAATTACTCTAAATTACAGTGCTGTAATTGGACAGTGTTGACATGAAACTCAAACACTTTAGAAATTTCCAGAGGCACRATGCCTGGAGCCAAAGTTTAATTTCAGCTCTGAAACAGATTCCCTCTCCACCTTTAGGCTCCTCACCTCCATTTCCTCCTCTCTAAACTCGCCACCTAGGACGAGGGCAGAGGTTTCATTAATGGACATGAATTACCTTAGCATTGCCTTCTGAACTCCAGATATAGCCAATGAGGAGGCCGGGTTTTACTTGAGCGCACCTCCAGCTGCAGGTGAGGAAAGGCAGGCCTTCCTCTGCACCACAGTCAGTACCAACCTTGCAAAACACCAAAAACATACTTGGCCTGTTTTTAATCTCCGATAACAACTGTAGTGGTCCACCTTTACGTGTACAGCCGCTCACTCTTTTTAAGTTACTCTACACATGACCTGGGCCATCATGGCCTCCTTGTAACCACACTCAAATCAGCAAGCAAAGACCCCGTGGTCAGAAGCTAACCTACATGTACCTGCCTCCTGAACCTCCAGGTGCAGAGCAGACAGCACCACTGGTTGCAAGCACGTCTCTTCCTCCTCCAAGAGGTCCCTTTCTGCCCGCTCTCCTATTCCCTCTCCCCTAACCACAGGGTAAGTGGATGCTCCTCAAGCTAGCTGCCTTGTCTGCATGATCACTTCATRATCGTTACATTCAAATAAGAATGGTTAGCATAAATGAACAGCTTTTTCAGCTGAGGCAGTTCATTCCGGCCAAAAGAGGCTAGAGAACAACTGAAGCTGAGGAAGAGGGAAGGGAGGTACAGAGGAAGATCCCAAGAGACATAGYGTAACTTCTTGTTTGTGGCCACCAATCAATGTCAAATAAGCTGTTCAAATTATGGGGCTGCCAAACATGCCCCTTCCCCTGCCCTGCTCATGAGCATGACTGCACCTCCCTAGGATGCCCTGTGCACCAGATCGGGTCGTCACTTCTCTCTCTGTCCAAGCACTTTTGTACACAGCCTCTCCAGTTGATTTTTGTGAATCAACACCAAGAAAATGTCTTCATATATTTGTTATTGAAGAAAYTCTCAGTGCTGTGAGATGCCAGAAAGCTTTACACTGTAGCAACAGGAAAGAGAAAAAACTTGAAGTACCATAGCTGGAAAGTATCATTACTTTCCACCTGAGACCTCCCCGCAGAACCAGAGGTCTCACAGCAGCAGGTAGCTTTGACTGCCATCCCTCTATTTCCTTCCTTCTCACCAGCTTCCCACCTTGTTTGGCCATTAGAATCACTTCACCATACAGTGCAGGCCACAGATCCTCACTCAATAATTGCAAACAACTCCTCTCTGAGTTACAAAACAGCGTACAGATGAACACCTAGCTCTACGGACCAGATGTAAAGCAGTGGCAAAAGCAGGTTATGCCACTCAGAAGGAGGCTGTTCCGAGTCATGGCACGCAAATGTCAGGTAAAGACCTGCCAAACTAAAATAATTAAATCTACGTCAGTCAGCTATTGCACAGAGAAGAATTAAACTGTTATCAGTCATTAGTTTCTCAAGGTCTAACTGCTTCAAGTAATACTAAGCTGAAGTTTCAGTACAGTAAACTTAAATTMGTTATAGGCGGACTAGTAGCAGCATGTTTAAAAACAATGTTAGTCAACAATTGATGGCATTAAAAAAGGGATGCTCATTTGAGAACATTCCTCTATAAAAACTAACACAAAATTTAAAAAATCCATGGCTCTTTATAAGCTTTTTAAGCAGTAATCTGATTTATATACATAATTTATAGTATAGAAATAGTCAGCTGTTATGTAATTAACACTTCTTATAAGTATAGCTTTGCATTGGTTCAAAATGCATTATTTTCATGCTACACAAGCCTGGAACACTGCTGTAATTTCCACGGGCAGGTTACCAACTCTCTCCTCTAAAATCCACAGAATCCATTTTTGCCTTCCCCCTTCCACTCAGAAATCCTTATTGCTCTCCTTGAAAATGGAGCCTGTCTTTCCCTGCCACAACTGCTGCCTCAAAAATACAAAATCAAAGAATCACAGAATGGTTGAGGTTGGAAGGGACCTCTAGAGATCATCTAGTCCAACCCCCCTGCTCCAGCAGGGACACCCAGAGCACRGGGCACAGGGCGGCATCCAGGCAGGTTTGGAAGATCTCCAGAGAAGGAGCCTCCACAACCTCCCTGGGCAGCCTGTGCCAGGGCTCTGGCACCCTCACAGKGAAGAAGTTCYTCCTCAYATGGAGATGGAACAACTCCCACCTTAAGATATCTACAGTTAAGGAAGTGCCACCAGTTGCATTGTGAGACCCCAGTGCCCTTGTTCCCATTCCAGTTCGATGTCAGCCTCCATCCCAGCCTAAAGCTGTCCTGACCTCTCCACAGTAAAGCTTACCCCACCCTGAAAGGCTTTAATAAGCTGGCAGAGTCCGGAGGGAGAACAACAACATGACTCTGACCCAACCTTCACTGCTTCCATCCTCTACACCCTGCTGTGTGTTGTCCCTTTGCCTGCAACTGCAGTCAGGGATGCTGGCAAGCAGGGATGCTGCTTCCTTCTCCAGGAGGGAGACCTCTGGGCAGAAATGCTRAAACCCTCCTGTGGAAAGCCTTCCCTGGGCAGCTGCAACAAACCTAGGTTTAACTAAAGGCACATTTTCCTATTCAAATAGGAAACAAGTAGAAAACACAAGACATATGAGTAAAAACTACACTGCATGAGAGCTCTTGTTCTCCTAGAATATAATTATTACCTGCAGTAATAGGCAGATCCTCCTCCTTTTTTTTTTCCTCTTCAATTACAGCATCAAAAGAATACTAAGACCTTTAAAGGTATAAATGAAGCACTCCTGCTCTGGAACGGCATCAGCACCTGGACACCTGGCAAAACACAGCTCACTACCTACTATTGTACCTATTTCTCAATCCCCTTGAAACAAGCATGAATATTCTTGCCTCTTCCTAATCATCAACATCGTTTAAAGAGAAGGCCGCTTCAATAGCTTTTACAACAAAATGCTTTGATCTGGAGGAGGAGGCAGGAGGGGAGAAGTGAACATCTTAAGTTCACAAAGCAAAAAGCCAAGATGCACAAAACTGAAACATTCCAAAGTTAAAAATAATCGTCTTTAAACTGCAAGAGCAGAGCTGTAATTTTGAGCAGTACAGCATGACATCATGGCTTATATGGGGCCAGCACAATAAATCAAACTGTGCCTAATTAGAGATCCTACTGCAAATCTACATTATTTGGACAAATAATTAAAACAGGACAGTCCATAACACAAGCCAGATCTGTTTACTAAAATATGTTCTCTTCAAACTTTTAGCTTCTCTACTGCTTACAAAGCTTTCACATTTAGTAAATTATAGCCCCCTAAGCTTTTATTTTAGTCTGACTTCACTCTCAAGGAATTCTTCAATTAACTTTACGTTGCTTTAAGCTCTTCATCCAATGAGAAAACAATCTGTGGTTTCTTGCTTCTTCCAGTGCCAATGGCTGCCCTCCATGTTTGCCTTGTAGACATGCTGCCTTCTCAGAGCCAGGCTCTGTTTGTCCGAAACCAGCTAGTTGTCATAGCATTTTGACAAGTGCTGCGTAAAAGGAGAACAAAACTYTGCAGTGGGTGAACGGGTAAGAATGAAGAGCAATGCCAAGTTCAAGAGATGCACAGCAACCGACCCAAAGCTGCCCTTATTGCCTAAGTTGCCCTTTTTTCCTAGTCCACTTTTTAGCTTCCCAATTTCTACTTTTCCTCTTGGTTGTTTTTCTACAATTTGTACTTTTTCTCCAATTTAGAAGCTATGAAATGCCCAAACATTTAAAGCCCCAAAAACCCCATAGCTATCAAGCATTATAATCTACAGATGGTCAGGGCGCTTCTGTAATTGCTTGATACACTGTGGAGACTTTAGCTATCATTTACTGTGTAGATAATGTTAAGTCAAGAGCCAAACAGTTTAATAAAAAGCATAAGCTGAACTAAAGGGACAAGGTCCTTTGCTAAGCTGCACATTTTTTTTTTCCTAGAGCTTGAAGGAGTTATACATAATTTTAAAATCTGGGATTTTGAAGTTAAAGAAGTGGCTCTTCTCCCTCTTCCCTTCTGACATTTGACTTGCCAAATGAACCAACAAATGAATGATTAGAAAAACTGTTAAGACAGTGACTGAGGAGTGCAATGTTTGCCACATTCAACAAAGAGAACATACAAAAAATGAGAAGTGTCTGTTATTTCAAGAGTTTTATTGGCCAAATAACATTCTTCTACAGAATGTTAACTAAGCACAGACATGAATGAAGAGGGGATCATTAGCTTCCATGTATTAAGAGTTCAAAAGAATCAAAGCATGCTAAATATCATCATATGCAGGGCATACTAATGCTTATAAAGAAACGGCAAATTAATCACTCAACCACAGCCACCACGATCCACATCCTTAAACAGCAATGCATTTTTCCAACCTCCATTTGAGCTCTTTGTTACAATAAAAAACATGTCAAACTTGTAAATTAAGAGCTTTTTTTTTATTTTATTATTTTTTTTTTATTTTGAGACCATCCTTGTGGAAAGAAGCATTATGTCTGACCTCTGTTAAGTGGGAGCATTTGAAGAAGTCATAGACATTCAAACTCCCCTACCTTCTCAATGGGCAGCAACAAATTTCTTAGAAAAACATCCCCATAACTGTTTGGACATACTTCCGAGAGCAACAGTGAAAATTAAAAATGYAGCCTTCCTCCAAAGTATCTATTTTTGCCTTTAAAGAGCAATGCTTAKGAGCAAAATACTTCAGTTCTCTTGTGTAAACTTGTACAGATTGTTTGCTATTGATCTTTTGAGTCATAGTTTGGCAGTAAATTAGTATCCTTCTAGAAAATGCAAGTAGTAGAGATTGAGTGATGTAATCCAGTCTATATTTAACTCTATTTAACTCATTTCTACTTTTTTCCCCCTTTTTTTTTAAAGAAGAAAAAAAAAAAGAGCAAACAGTAAAAACAAAAAGATAACCAGCATACTTGTAGTTAAATTTATATTTCAAAGTAAGGAATAAGGACTTTAGGTTGATTTCCAGATTATAAATCTCATGATAATGGAATGGATTGTTTGTAAGAATAGTAGTTTAAGCCATAGGACAGAACTCACATCGAAGGAAGTGATATTTCTGCCTGTGCTCAAGGTATAGGACTATGGATTGATTTCTTTTTCATTTGTGTGATAGAAAGTGGAAAAAAATCATCTTCAGGAATTGAGATCTATAATTTCTTCAGACCTAATCTGTCTCTCCTTTGGGCCAAAAAAAGAGGGAGCGTGAGCCCATTCATACAACCTGGACTTGGCCCACGTGTGCAGTACACACACACACACGCTGCATGCTGATGCAAAATTCCCTTAATTTTTTTCTATGGCCCAAGCAGGTGCCCCAATGCCAGGGGGTCTGCTGCTCTGTAGGAGGAGGAAAAAACTTCACATGAAGTTTCTGACAAAAGCAGGAATTTCCTACAGAGGAGAGAAGATGACAGAAGGAAACAAATGCAATGCTCTTGACTGCCCCCATCCCAGAGTTTCAAATAYGATGAATGTGAGTCTCAAAGATGATGAAGCAGTAGCATATTTAAACCTTGATAAAATTACAATTCAGAGAACTTGCACAAACTTCATTAGAGTAACCCAAGTAAATCAGATTGAATACTAACTGAAAGATTTTGGCCGTGTGTTGTACAAACCAGCACATTAGATGACTACAGAGAGCCCTTCTGAGATTAAATGGTGACAATACGGATGCCAGAGAACTTTACAGATTAGGGGGGCTCATTTCCCAGCATGAATTGCACTATTTCCTCATTTTAGTTTAGTTTTTCTGAAAATGCACAAAACCCAAAGACATATTATGCTTATCGGCAGTGCAGAGCCTGCCTTAGATGCCACCTCTTGTGGCYACATACCTCCAAATGACAGGCGGTTCGGACCAAAGAGATTGCAGAACCAGTGTCTCCATTAACCCCTTAATTAGGTCACAACATTCAAAATGCCTCTTCGCAGCATTACCTCATGCTGGAGTCTGTTACTGATGGATTAAAGATGTATACATGTAGAAGGAAGGGGAAAAAAAAGCACCAACAGAACTGCAACACTACGAACCAAGAGTGTTCCCGATAGAAGAAATAGCCTGCTGTTCTCAACCCGCTTCCATAGGTTGATTGTGAATTGTAAGCGGACAAGATCTCTTTTTTAAAGCTTCCAGCAACTGGCAAACATGTCTAATGCACAGGAAGTCATATTTATAGTTGCATGACTCTCCACAATATACCAATTCTCTCGGAACCAGAAATTGTCTATAGGCCTGCTAAATGAAAGGTCTTTTTTCCCTTGGGACTACAGTCTTTTAACAAATAGCTTCTAAAACTACAGCTTGTAATGGCTGGGAACAACTCAGCACAGTAAAGTAGCCACATCACTACTAAAAAGTAAAGATATATCAAASTTCTTTTAAAAAAATTAGTCAGAATCTAGAATCCTGGTCTTGCAACTCATGTTAATTACTTTGCTGAATCAAGACTGACATTAAAATATGTGTTTAATATTACCTACTAAACATGCTTCTTTTGCTAGTTACCCTTAATTTCTTTTGGAGTACGCACAGATAAAGTAAATATTACTATATAAATCTAGCTATAAACATGAACAGGGCCTTTGAGCATGGTGATATTCCATAGCATGCCCAAAGTAGCTCACTGCTTTGCTTAAGGAAACTTAAAACTCTTTTAAGTTTATGGGAGGCTACATGAATGTTTCCAGGCAAGAACTGCCACTGCAGGTGACAGTCAATGACTTGCTTGTGTATTTGTACTGTCTGTCACCTTCCACATAGAAAACCATTAAGAAAATAAACAGACACCTAATCGAAAATTTTGAAGTCTTTTTTGACAACCAAGTCAGCACATTCATAAGGGCATAACCTTAACCTTGGCAAAGAACTTTTTTATATATTTGCACTACAGGGAAATTTTATACCATTATTATAGGAAGACAGAAAAGGGGTTTAATACTTTACCAAAGGAGAAATTCCTTGAAAGCAAAAAAACACTGCAAATGTTGCTCTTACCTGGAAYTGAAAGAAAAGAAAACAAAGAGAGAGAGAAAACAAAGTTAAGAATCATCATTTGGAACGCTGCACCTTCAAAACAAAGAATCCCTAAGCAGTATTTTACAGACATCATGACAATCAGACAACAAATCTAAAGAACACAAGCAATGCCAGAACAGGAAATTGCAATTTCTTTGAAACAATAATTAACCTTAAGAAGTAAACTATTACTGATACAAACAAACAAGTAATAAAGGAAATAGTTTTACCACAGGGAAACCTGTCTTAAAGCAGGAGAATAGAAAATGGGGTTGTTAGAAGAGATGGGTCTCTAAAGAAGATCTGAGCCATTTTTGCAACAAGAACCATTCACATAGAGCCTTCAGATACRGCATTTTCAAGGGTTAACAAGGCAGGCTTGACTACCCAAGATTCAAAAGATTGCTAAATAACTTGAATTTAAAATGAATGTAACACTATGCTACTGGGCAATTACACATAACCATAAGGAGTTTCAAGATCTCTGATCCTCACTAGCAGGCTTAATTGYTTTAATAGACATAGCTTTTGATGAACAATACTTGCCATTTATAAGCAGTTATAGCCAAATTAAGTATCTTGGTGATTATTCCATTATTTTCCCTCTCCTCTATTAGCTTCGTGGAGAATTGGGAAAATATGAAAAACTAGAAATATGACCTTTTAGATTTCCTTCCTTTTACTCCCTGCAATTCTTAAAAGGCAGGGATTAAAGTGCAAGTGAGACTCCTTGTAAGTGAGCAGGAGTATTTGTTGATCTTCCAGTGAGAGAAAAGAAATTCACAGGGTCATAAGAAAGCTGTGACTAAAATAAATACTAATAATATCTCAAATAAAATTGTTTCCAAGTCAACTATCTGCAAATAACAGCATTTCAGTTACTGTCCTTATTTGTTCTTGTTTATTATGCTGGTCCCCTTTGTGGTTTCTAGTATTTGGCAACAGTAACATACACAGAAAGCAGCAGAAGTTCAGCAAAGACGGTAATAATTAGATTTAAAAAAAAAGAAAATATAGCAAGCACCTCTGTGAATACTAGAAATAACGTAGCTTGGCTTGCTATGAATTTGTGTCCTACTGGGATTCTCCAAATCTTAACAAAGTCCATGAGGTCCCTTGCCCTGTAGCTTTCTGCCCCGTAGAGCACTAAGCTCTCTTATTTAGGAACCCACTTTTAATAAAATTTTTTGAAACTTGGTATTATCGAAATCTCTGGGCTCACTGCCCAGATTTTTGGGTGCAAAAATCACTTTTTTATTCTCACTTAGGACTGCTGCAAGAGAAAAAATATTATAAGATGCTAAAATAGCATCATCAAATGGTCAGCAAACTTCAATACTTACCTAAAGTGAGATGCCGATGAAGTAGGAAATGGAAAATACTTGTTATGGAGTTCTGAAACGTAAATACACCACCTCTGCCTCATCACCCTCTCACAGAGAGTTTTTTCCTAGCTCTCCTAAAGGGATTTGGGAAATGGAAATTTCCAGAGGAAAAAATAATGGGCATGAATTAAGACTGTCACAGATATATACTCAGGAAGCCTAGGAAATTATCTTTGGAAACAGTCACCTTCTCACACAGAAAAATGGCAGTAGGCACGGCCACCATGAGGGACAGGCAGGTCTACCTAAAAACAAGGCAACCCTCTTGGTCCCGAGGGGAAACTTAAAGCAAAAATAAAGGAAGCTGCATTCAGGAAGAGCACTGGCTATGTTACAATATGTACTTTTCTCATGATGGCAAAACAAAGAGCAATAATGTAGAGTAAGGTAGAAGTCCTTTGCACTACTATGTTCAAGGGTTCCGAGGGAGAGAAACAACACAAAACCAAAAGCTCAAATAAAAACAGAGAATCCTAAAATCATTACGGTTGAAAAAGACCTTAAAGATCTTCAAGCCCAACCGTAAACCCATCACGAGTGTGCCAACTAAACCGTGTCCCTATTACGTGCAATGCCTAACACAACTATTTTATTATGTCAGTGATAAATTTGCAGGAGGGTGATACAGGAAGAACAGGCTGTGAACATGAGGTTCCATTCTTACAAAGATCTGACAGAAGCAGAGTCTGGAGAAAACCAGAAGAAATCCCAAGGCAGAGAAGGCACCCGAGCCCTTCTCAAAAAGGGGGAAAAAAAAGGAAAGAAGGGCTGTGGGTACAGACCTGTGCATGCTACTCCCCTTGGTCACCAGCATGAATGGCTCTCTCCTTGGCATGATACCTACATGCATATCCACATATCCATGCATCCAGTACATACACCCCTGACTCCACGTTGTTCTGCAGTTCCTCTTGTTCTACTCCTTTTTTAACCTCAGATTCCCTATAACCTTTTGGCACATTGTAATAAGAAAACGCTCAAAGGATGAAGGAACATAATGAATGTGCAAAATCTAAAAGCAGATTCAAAGAAGCATTTTTATGCATTTGCCTTGGAATATAACATGTCAGCGTCTAGTTTATAGAGTTCTCTTTATGCTTCCCATGGACCTAGTACAACTAACAGACCAAGACAAATTTTGTAATAGATAAAGTCGTGGAATTAAAGGCACTAAGAAGAAAAAAATTACTAAGCTCTCTGCTGTTTTCAGTATTTCACAGGGCCTTCTCTGAATATGTAGGACTTGAATGTTGGCCCTTTACATGTGTTCTTATTTTACCAAATACCAGATTTAAAAATAATTAAAAAAAAAATAAAAAAAAAGAACCAATAAAAAAATCCTTAAAAAAACAATTCAGATTCAGAGCACACTGGGAAAACTACCTAGCTGCACACAGTGACAAACTTCTAGCAGTCTGGAAATAAACTATTACTGGTGGCCAACATTATCTTCAGGCAAGCTATACATGAAGGCAAGATGTTATAAATGGTTATAAAGGGGGGGGGGGCAAGAAGCATATACAAAAAAACCCCACAAAAACTCTTGCATAAATCTAGGTTTAGGTAACCCAATAACTGAGTACCATGAACTATAGTACTGGCTGTTTAACTGACTTAAGTTATTTTGGCTTGGTTCACTTGTCATTAAGTTACCTGAGCCAGGACACTCTTGCTAACATCTGCTTCCTGCTCTTTGAGCTCTTCCTGAAGCAGAACTTCCAMCAAAACTGAGAGCTTTGACTGTGCCAAGGCGGTCAAATGGAGAGCTCTCCAGATGGTCTTTTACTTGGGGTAGCAAGAGGCAGCTACAGCGTGACATTAACTGGAGCGCGGACAAAGTCCTGCTTCATAAACTTGTAGAAAGAGTGAGGGTAAATGCAATACTCGAGCTGTTTAAAGACAGTTTACTTTCTCCCTTTTATTTCATTTGGACAGCCTATTTGGAGAAACAAACATTTAAACTTTATTTGATTTCTTTTATAATTAAAAGAGCAAGAGAAGAGGGATATGTGCAAAAAGCTAAAAATCTATCTATAACCAAAACCACTGCTTGTTTAGCAAGAAAAAGAAAGAAAGTCCTCAGAATTACCATTTCACTATTTAAGATTGAAGTGAGAATCTATGCTCACCTAAAGGCGCACGTCAAAAATAAGTCTTTTTTAAAAATGTTGTGACTCACTGAAATCTGTGCTCCTTGCACACGTAAGCAGTTCCTTTAAAAGAAGCAGAGTGAAGTGCAGGCAATAAATGCAGACATGTTAGATGTGAGCTTCTATTAATTCCATGCAGGCTTCCATTTATGTATAGTCATCATTAGCCTTGCCAGTGCCATTAGCCTTGCATACTACACAGTATGCAAGATGTGTTACACGATGCTTCTAGAGCACTGAGATTTTTTAGTTTGTGTAGGGTTTTTTTTGCTTGTTTTTAAAAATGTTTACTCTGTTTCGATTTTACTCATCTGGTGTACCTTCTGTGACTAGCAGATTATTGGATAGGGAAATTATTGTTTCCTTTAAGAGATCTTTGCAAAATGTAATTGGCAAGCACACGGTGTACAGTTTGCTTCCAGGGATCAACATGACCTTTATAAGAAACAGTTGAGAAGTATACCTTATTTCCTATAATTTTGCAGGGGGAAGCTAGTGATTCACTTTTACCACAATTTATCTACTTCTGATAAAGTAYTGCTTACCTAAATATCAAGGTTGTTTACAATCCTCACAAATGTTATGCTCTCAAGCTTTCACTTTTGAAAATACCAAGAAGTAAGGAGGACGATGCTGGGCTCATATAAACATTCTTCTACCAACAGAATGAGTCTCATGGCATTTTGAGTCTCTCAACGTTACATTTTTCTATCATTTTAGAACTTTTCCCACACATTGTACTCCTGATATAAGCTTTGGCAAGTTTAGATGTGAGTTGTCTGGAAAATGATAGCTTATTTTCAGCATAACCTGCCACTGTTAAACATTAAGCACTCTTTGAGGGAGGCAATTCAGATTGAGCAGTACCTAGAGCACAGATGTGGACAGCTATAGCTGCTGCAAGCTGAAGCTGTGAAGGATTCCCAAGATCTCATGGCAATCTACATATAAAACATAGTAATCTTGAAAAATCATCTTTTCTTGCAAAAATTGCCTTCACAGTGCAGTGATCTCCTCAGGGAGGCCGGAGGGCATTTTACAGCACATGCTCTGGCAGATTTAGTCAAACACCCATAGGGACACTCTGTGAAGAGCCTATAGTTCAAGAAACCACGCACACAAATAGAAGACAAGCATCAAATAGTAGAACAAGCGCCAATCTTCATGCACGAGACAGGCATGATTGCTGCAGCGGCCTTGCCCACAGATAGCAAATGGATACAACTGGGCATCAGGAAYAGGCTGACCTGTTGTCTCAGCTTATGTGTCAATTCCTCAGGAGCAATAAGAGGGCAAGAGCCAAAAATAATTTGACCAGAACAGTTGAGCCTGCAGAGAAAGAGAGCTTCAAAAGGCAGCATCACAAACTTGCCCTCCATCTTCAGTACATTTCTACGTGTGCAGCTGCATGCAATAGGAAAGCGGGTGCGTCACTGACAGACACCGTGAGCGACTCACAGTCCTGTTGCAAAGCAGACTAATGTCACAACTTAATCATTGCTAAATCGAGGAAGGTAAGAAAAACTTACACTGATAAAAATGAGAATTCATGTAAGGACAAAGAAAGCTTCTCAAGCTGCCTGAACCACAGATACCTAGTGGTGCTTTCCATTTAGTATTATTGTCAACTATCTGTAGAAAGCATATTTAACGTTTCATAAATGCAGAGTTTAAAACAAAAGTGCTTCTAATCAGATCTGGCACGAAGGAGAGAAATGCATACATAGAATGAGGTAAGTGTGAGCTTGCCCAGCTGAAGAGCAGGGAATGGCAGGGCTTCAGCCCATGACTCACACAGACACTAAACAGTAGAGAACTAGAGATAATTCTCAGGTAAACTTTGCGTGAGCCGCTACGTCATCCCTCTCTCCCCTTCCTGCATTAATCATGTCATTAGCAACCTGATGCAACCCGAGAAGAATGTCTGATTTCCAGGGAGCAGAGCAGTGCTAAGCAAACATTTTGGCATGTCAAGAAAGGAAAGGACAATCTGAATTTCATTTTAGCTCTCACCACGCCCCAGAAGAACAAGAAACATCAGAAAAAGAAAAATCAAAAACAAACCAAAAGGATATCTTTCCCACTCCCACCGTGAGATTGCCTACCTGCCTAAAACTTCCTGATTAACCAGTTATAGGGAATACAAATATGAGACATAAGTAAGAACACATTGGTAAAGAACGAGCTTGAACATGTGCCTAAACAAGGGAAAGAAGGAAAATAACAAACAAACTTTCCTTTGAAGTTTGCATCACAGTTACCTAACTTACAGATTAGTCAAAATGTTTTTAAACGTGCTCTGCAGAGCTCAGTTGTGAATCAATTGTATTGCAAGTCCCCAGAGTACATGCTCCTAAGAAAGATTTAGGTGCCAGGCAAATATTTTGGTTACACTGCTAAATTAAGGAAGACAAGGTTCACCTTGCATATTAGGGCAAGAAAAAAACTGAAGATTCAGAAATTCTTTTTAAAAATATTACTTCAAATTGATAGCTATTACTTTAATATATATCACTATTGTTTGAAATAGTGTACCTGCTATTTCAACTTAAACCAATACAAAAAAGGAATAATTTCAATAATTTGAAGAAGCTGCGGATCACTTCCGCTCACCCTAAAGTAGGTAAGAAAAGGCTACAGTTTATTCTAAAAGCAGAACGAAGTTATCGTTACGTTCCTCAAAACAAAAAGAGGAAAAAAAAACAAAAACAGTAATTAAAAAAAAAAAACAGAAGAACAATTGTCAAAATTCCTTCAAATGTAGGAAACCTCACTTCATGACTCAAAACACCATCAGGTTCTCACGACTTTATCTGCCTCTAGCTCTTCCTAAACAAACTGCCTATTGCCTTAGAACTTCCTTCCCCTAGAACACTCCCTTCTTTCTCACTTCTCTCTCATTTAATCCTAGTGCCAATTCCATGAATTGCTGGCTTCATTTTAGTTTCATGATTTTGAATCACAGAGTTGCAGCTCTACTTTCCATCATAAAGCAAGAAGATGGAAAAAGGATGGCAGGAGATAAAATATCTATCTTCTTTCTCCTTACTCTTGGTCCCACTACAATGGTCACACGGGAATTACTGATACCTAGAAATGTCATGTCAATCAAAATACAACCATCCTGTTCTTGATGATGATTTCTTGCCATCTTTTTCTCAGCATTAAAACTATCATACAAATTCCTATTAATTTACAGCTGAAATATAAAGACCACCAAAGTGGAATATGAGATGACAACAAAGAATTATGACTTTTTTTTTTTTAATCTACCATTGATTTGGAAAGGTTTTCTACGGTGTCATGAGGATATGACTAAATCTCCTTTGTTAAAATT
Organism: Nothoprocta perdicaria; assembly: GCF_003342845.1. Lineage (NCBI taxonomy): Eukaryota > Metazoa > Chordata > Aves > Tinamiformes > Tinamidae > Nothoprocta > Nothoprocta perdicaria. Next base: position 609,820 of record NW_020454860.1, read on the forward strand.
ATAATCAAGGTATTGTGAAGGTTTGGTCAACTAGCATCAGCAGTYGCCTGCCCTTCCTGGCCTTTTGTCTCAAACCCAACACTGACTTAAAAAAGCTGAAAATCGTTTGGCCCCTGAAAACTGTYTAGCACCATATGCAGAAAAATGATTGCAATCTCAAGCCTGTAATTGGCAGTCCTCTAACTGGGCCATTCTTAGCCATCTCCAAAAGCTGCCTAGAGGTTAAGAGGGCAATAAACAATGAAACATCTTTCTGAAAAGCCCCTATGTGGATAAAACAGGGTTGACAGAAAAAGTCAAGACATATACGAGATGAATGATTTATGTGTCAAAAAACAAAGGTGCTAAGGATGGGGTTTTTTTTTTTTTTTTAATGGTTGGTTGGTTTAGTTTGTGTTGGGGGTAATTTAAGATCTTTTGAAAACAAAGCAACAACGAAACAACGCTGACAGCTTAAAGCATATTCCATAATCCAGTGTATATGAGCAATGTGGAAGGGAAAAACACTTTCCGATAAACAGCAGATTCTGTTTTCAGGTGCCCRAAAGAGAATAAAACGAGATCACCAAACCTGACCCTGGCTTTCAAAACAAACATGCTGCACCCCTCTCTAACAAATATGCCTCTCCCGCCCTGCATGCAAAGCCTGCTCTTAAAAATAGTCCTTCTTCYCTGCTGAAGGCTTCAAAGCTATCTTCCACATCTCCCCACAAGTGGCATTACATCCTACACCTAAGAATTTTAACACACGACCTTTGCCCCTTCGAGCAAGGCATCAGGCAGCTGTAAATGACCCATTGTGCAGAAGCCAGAGCTCCCAGAAATTCTTTCAAACCCATAACTTATCTGTCCCATGGGCTGAGCCTCTGTGGGCTTTCATGCACACACAAAAGGGTGAAAAGAGCATTCATTTTCTTGACTATCTCGTTAACACGCCTCTGGYCCCCACCACCCATTCCCAGTGTCTTTCTGGCTGTGCTGCTTCTTTCTACATTCACGTCTCAAAACGGGGTCTCAAAAACTTTCTCAGAACCCAGGAATAATGTTTGTTTGCTTGCGAAAGGTGCAAGCAAGGAAGGCAAAGAGGACAGCAGCTCATGGCAGCTCATGGCAGCTGTCTCTGGCAGCTCAAAACCAGAGATGAGRGGGTCTCATCCCTGCTAATACCCCATTCAGGATGCTGCCCTTCCCTATGYGGAGTATATGGAGGGGCTCACACAGCTCTTAGATGTTCTCTAGCAGTGGAAGCAATTTTGATACCTTCTGCCAACTTAAAAAAGTACCACCAGTGAGGAAAMGCAAAAATGAAGCAACCCAGCAGACGATGGCTATGAAGGTTCCCAAAGACCCTTAATGACTCTAACAAAAAGCAATAGCAGGTTTGCGGCAAGGGTTTTTTTTCAGTCCAAAACCAGGCCTGAAATGATTTGACCACAGAATCAGATCCCTGCAGGACCGCCTTGCATTTCCTTTGGAGATGATAGACCTTCAGGCAGTTCAATCAGCATTTCTATGGCAGAAGACCACTGAAAAGAAAGATAAATACCATCATTTCCCTGACATACTTCAATATTGCCACTATTTATYAACATGTACACAGATGACATTCGGAGAGTACAAGAGGCAAGATTTTGCTGCTGACTTTTTTAAAGCATTTCCACATTCACATGTGCCTTTACTCACTAGAGTACCCAACTCATCTCTGCCAGGCCCTCTTCTCAAGATCTGCCTTAAATACCTCAGGGACACAAAGCTTTTTAAAAACAAAACAAAACAAAGAAAAAAAGTCTTACTTTGCTAGCTTGAATAATACTCAAAAAAATCAATTAAGAAATTTTCAATAAGAAATCCACGGGCTTACAAATAGATTTTTCTAAGCAGCAGGACATTTCCTTCCTAGATGTTGTCTMTATACCATGGAACAGCCTTTGAAAGAGCTGCCACAACAGTTTTAGTGGTGTTTTTTTTAAATTGTTTTATTTTTTTTAATACTATGACCAGGTCAGGTGCCAAATTTATCTATGTATTTACTAGTAAATGCCTGCAGGATTGTTTCAGTTGCGTACCTAAAGAGGAAGRACAAAGATCAGAGTGGCCTGAGATCAAAAAGGAATGGTCACTCATCTGGTAGGAATCCGCAACTGACCACACCAAAAAAAATACTAGGGTCAGCAATAGGATATGGAACAGACTCTCATACAGCTGTCAGAGAAGCAACAAAGCCAAAAACTCAACTTGCTGCAAAGAGTGACTTGAATAGTAACTCAAGATAGTAAAGTGCTACTTGGATCTTAAATAAAATACGATGACAATGTTTCAAGAGGCATTACATTATCATAGTATAGCCTGAGTATTTGGCAAAGTTACGCAAAGTTTCCATTCTCCCTCCTTGGTGGGATGAATTCTAGTAAGAAATCATTTACTTTGGGATTTAGTATACAGGRTAGACCCTTGTTCTTAAAGATTTAAAGAATTCACATTCACATTTACTCCTGATGCTCTGGTTAAAGATGAAAATGCACCGTAAAACATCCAATCGTGCTACCCTGAAACGCAGAAGACTGTTTAAATATATCAACAGCCCATCATGGTGTAAAAACAAAAAAAACCCCACACTCTTAACTAATAAAATTAGTACTTGTAGAAAGTTAAATGAGCTACGAAATGCTTTATGACAAATTATGTTGGAAAACCAAGGAGACAGGCTGATAGGTTTCACAACCTCTTCCGTATCTTACACCACTATAGGGCTTTACAAGGTGTTTGCTTACACAGCACTTCACAGATCACTTCCTAGCACAACCTAATTATTTTAGTCAAGTTAGTGAATCAGGGTTCTTGGTTGACTTTCATATCTTTTATGTGATTTAATCAGTAATATTCTAGTAATTACAAATTAGGCAGTTTCTTGGAACGTTAGCCCTTTAGGACTTTAGAGCCTAAATTGCATCCTTCTCCAACAATTAGGAGCTGAAGTCACAAAGCCACTACACATCCAAAATCTAGTTTGTATAATGTTTAAAAAAAAAAAAAAAAAGCAAGAATACATAAAATATTGTTGAGAACTCAGGGGATTTACAGTTATAAAAAAACTCCAAATATTTTTAAGAGRTTCTATTACAGCCATTATAGTATTTATCACTTTTTTATAATATCTAATAAAAAGTGATAAAATAGCACATTACCTGAAAAAAGTATGAGGAAAAACACCATGGCAATATCCGAGATTACCTGACACTGACATGGGTAAGCAAAAAAGCAGTGAAAAATCAGCATAGCATGGTGGAATTTCACAAATCTAAGAGTTCAAGCAAGAGTTATCCAGAACATATGAGCTAATGCAGACTAACTGGTGCCTTTCCTCTGTGCTCTGTCATTATCTATCAGTAATAGATGGTTTAATACTAAAAATATATTCTGTTGTGTTCACTCTTGGCAAAAACTTTCAGAAGCCATGGGCAAATATAAAATATAAGCTAGCTTGAAGCAGCTCTGTGTGCACATGAAATAAGTTGCTACCAGTAAATAACAAGAACTGCTTTTGCGTTTCCAAATAATCCCTGTTTGCTTCCCTTTCTCTTCTGTTATGTCCTTGGATCACCTTCTAAAAATACAGATCATACTGTTTTATTCCTCAGCATATGACTGGCTAAACTCAGTATCCCTCAGATCTTCATTCCAGTGGCCTGTTTTCATCTGCTCTTGTAACCTGAGTTATTTGGTCATGCCTCAGTAAAAAAGACAAACCATCACTAATGCACAAAGCAAATGAACACAGTGGCATTCCTATTGCACTCTGATATACYGGATTCAAGGCTACACTTTTCAGAGGGTCAAGCATAATCTATCTTGATGCACCAATAAATTCTCAAATCCAAACTTTTCTATAAAACTTATAACTAGAATTTGCTCCTTCCCTACCACAGGTCAAGAATAGTTTTGAAATTATGGGAGAAGTTAGGAAAAAAAAAGTCTTTAAATGAAATAGAAAAAATAACAAATAGCAGAAGAGCATAACATGAATGTGCTCTGATGAGCATGACAGCATGAAACTGCTTGGTAGAATCTTAGCTGCACTTATTCTAGCTCTTAATATAGTAGTTGATACAAATTTACTAAATTAACGCTGGACCAAGTGCCTCTGAGGTCAAAAGAAATCTTTCAGTTAAACAATATTTATTCATACTTGTTAAAAAAATATAATGACTTCTATGTTTTATTGCAGGTTCATAGTACAAGAGCCCATTCTGCACAGCAGCAAGAGGAAGTTCACGGGAAACATCTCTAAATATCAGTAGAAGGGTCCTGAATTGGTAAGATCGTTTTCTACATATGGTTTTAAGAGCCAAATAATTTCTTATGTGTGAATTTTTCAACAAGATGGAAATACACATTTCAGGATAACTTTTGCAGATGATTTGGTAGAGTAACTATTAGTCAAATACGTTAAATCTTCTCAAGAAAAAGCATTCTTAGTTTCTTGGCAGAAATTTTGAAGACATTCTCACACCTCCTACACAGAGTGGGCATTGCCATACTAATTCAACTCTTTGCAAGTCTAAGCTATGAAATGCACTACAAAAAACAAAAACAAAAACACCTAGAGATTTTGTTTTGGTTAGTACAGAACTTTTTCATTAAGTAAAAGATCGTTATATACCAAGTCAGCCTTTAGCTCTAAAATGAATGTGAAAATGTATTGTCATTAAATTTGTTTTTCCTCTTTCCCAGTTTTTCTAGCCAAAGTCACTCTTCAAAATAGTAAACCATCAAAATGTGTCCGAATCCTCCTACGATTTAAAAAGCAGGTTTGAGACAGCAGTCTCCTTAAATTAAATATGCACAGCAGTTATCTCCTGATCTTTTTCCTTTTTTTCCCCAGAAAAAGTGATGCTTTTTTGGACATGAATAACACTGCTGTAAATAAATTCTGGATTTTCAACATTCTGTGTAAATTAACATGGATCTTGCAGTAAGCTGTCCTTTGAGAGTGCACATTTCTGATGTCTGTGCATGAAACACATACCTTCCTAAAACACTTCCTGTCTTGCACCCGTTTTGGGATATTATCACTCTTGTCTAACAAGAATGAGCTCAGCTAGGATTGTAGGGATACTTTGCAGCAGCTGTTGGGCATTTCTTTGGAATGCCACTAGATTTTAACTCCTTAACTGCCTCCCAAGCACAAACACGGTTGTCTTGCAGGCGCACCATGACAGCAAGGGCTTTGCAGGGGGCACATGATGCTGAGTGGTGTCAAAGAGCTTAGGAGAAAGGGATTAAGCTCCTCAGATAAGCAAAAATGGCAGCAAACATGAAGGAGCTGCATGATGTAAAATGCAGAAATGTCATCACCTTCATGGCAGCCAGGCTCGAATGCACATGGGGAGGCAAGGCGACATCATTTATTCAGATGTGAGACACTGGGCTTGAAAAACACTGAGACAGAGAGGTTTTAAACTGTAAGGTTTATCAACACTGCCCCACAGCAATGTGCTTGACTGATTCTCAGCAAGCACAGCTACCTGTTGCTCAGAAGGACCAATAAAGCAGAACAAAACATGTGAAAGCAGCAAAAAGCACTACGAATTTGTGTGGAATTTAGTTGCAACATGAGCTAACAAGCTTCCACCRCTAGCAGCTTCCCAAAAGCTCCTAAAGTTTTAAAGCTAGCTGGGTGAAGCGTGGAGGATTGCCCGCAAACCACTGTGACCATCTTGGGAAGCTGTGGCCCCACAGCTGCTAACAGGAGCTCGGTGAATGACTGAACCTTTCGAAGAAGAAACTCCATCTGGATCAGTCAGACTTGATGAGTCAGAACTGGTGCTTGTGCTACTTGGGCTGTGGGAGGACAAAGTTGTAACGGTGCAGACAGACAACCCCTCTGCTGGCATGGGAGCCAACTTGCCAAACATCTCAGAGCAGAGCATAAAGTTCTACTCCCAGAGCACGTCTATTGCCGTTCAGCACATCAAACCACGGGGCCACTGCTTCCCTTTGAGAAGCATTAAGTGTCAGGCTGGCTTTATCATCAATCATGTCTTGGGGAAGAGGCTTGGCTGCTTTTAGGTGCAGTGGCATCTTTTCCACACTGTGCTAGATGTTAGGCTATGCTCACAACCAGGTCAGGCCCTAGAAGAGCCCACAAGAGAATCACAAATGGGAGTAGGAAGGTGATATATAAAAAGGGCCACTTAAGAGTCATATGAGAGAAAGAGAACATGACTGAGCTGCACAAGTATCCTTGTAGCACCCAATTTCCATGCTCTCCGACTTTCCCTACCTTTGTATGTTCACTTGTCACGCACGGCCTCCTCTTAAGTAAATCTTGCTCACTGTTTGCTTCTAGGGTGCTGTGAAGACTTCATGATTTAAATCATGCTCAGCTACAATATTAGCATTGGCATATTTATAAAAAATTAAATGAATGTTCCTCTTTAGTCCGTGTAATAGTCACACTTCACAGGGTTGTGGCTGCAAGTAAATTAGCTCACTCGTTATCAAACTGTAGCACTTCAGAGCACATATCGGATCCAATGAGACACTTACAGACTCAACTTGAGATGAAAAGAGAAATTATTAAAAAAAAAAAAAAAAAAAAAAAAAAAAAAAAAAAAAAAAAAAAAAAAAAAAAAAAAAAAAAAAAAAAAAGATCCTGTCTTAGAAAAAAAACTCCACATGCTTTTGGCTGTTTCTGTGTCCACCTGGGCTAGGGCCTAGACATATTGCATGTGTCTATACACATGCAATATACTATACTTGTGTGTGTAGGTTCACAGGGCAGCCCTCTGCTTCTTTCCAAGTGGCAAGTTTTGAAAAAGCAGCTGCCACTGTGCACCTCATTTTACCTTTACAGAAATTCAAGCTGGAGACTGACTCAAGATACCAGTGAATACAGGAGAAACTAGCTCAATTTTGCCTACTGTAAAACCAAGCAAAATGCAAAGGTAAATGTGAAAGTGAATTTTCGATCATTTCACCTAGCTTGGCAATCAAATGATAGCCTCTCAAATTGCATTAAGATATGCTGCAATAACCATTACCATCATCAAAACTAAGGAAATTGTACCACCAATCTGGCATTTTTCGCACTAGAATACCCCTGCAGTGCACACTCCGTTTCTAACTCCCTAGTCCTATAGTTACTGTACATTTACGGACAGTTAATGCAAAAGATCTGAAAGCCAAATTCAGTGCAACAGAGATTAGACTGGACAAGTACTTCTTTTAGAAGACATGAAATAAAACATCATATACATGCACCATGATATTATGTTTAAAAACCTAATTTGCCACAAACAATTATCAAGATGGCTAAGGCATGCTTTGTTTAAGCTGATTTCACCATGCAGCATCACGTTAATAGGACTGGTTTTTATTTTTTTAAATTTTTGTTTTTATTTTCAAAAGGCTTCTAGAATACAGTATTTAGTGCAGGGAAGAGTCTAAATGGTGTAAAAAGGTTAAGTTGCTCTTATCAAAAGAAAATTTTCAACTGATGAGCATTACATACATTTTAAAATCGATACAAATGGAACAATTTTGTGGTAAATATCGTTAATTTTTGGTAAAATAAAAGGAGAAAGGAAAAAGCAACTCTGTATTCAGTCATTTTTGACATCTGACCTAATGCAGTATCTTCTCCACAGGAAGGCRCATGAGCTCATTTAAGAATTAGGCAAAACTATTAATTCTAGACAAATGGGCAAAATCATGCATTTTCATAGCCTTTTCTCATCGTACGTCTTCTAAGATAAGGATAATATATTTGTGCAAATTAGGTGATAAAGGAGTAAGATCTAGATGCAAGCTGTAACAGCACACAGATAAATGAATGATACAGAACAGGATTCCCAGTACTTCTAATATATGTAAACTGTCATACTTGCTTTATTCACAGATCTCTGAACAAATATTAAAAATCTTTTAGGATGCTTTTTCAGAAGCTTCAAACAAGAGTCAAACCTCCCAGGCCTTTTCAGGTCCTCAATCTTGAGGACATTTGAGAATTCTGTATTTACCAATAACTCTWTCTTTCTTGTTTCAACCTTAGAGTTCTTCCCACCAACTAAAGCCAATGCCTTTAAGTTTCCATTGCTTTACATTACCCTTTCAAGAACAAACAAGACTTAGGAAGTTTTAAGAATAGGAAAGCATGCAGTTTCCCAGAACCAGAACAGAAAACATATATTACCTGTAGTTATACTCGTTAGGGGAAATATATGATAAAAATAGAAGGAATTAATTCAGCAATGATAGATAAGAAGCATTCCAGGTTTTGAAATAAGTGTAAAAGCTACTGTATTCTTGCAGGTTCTAAAGTCAKTTCACATTTTGTCTCATGTTATGTGCATGCTGGCACTCAGCTGCAGAGATATAAACAGCATGGTAAGTGACAAATTATCTTTCAAGATGTGAGAAAAAAATCACTCAAACTTATAAGCAGTTTAAATGATTCAAATTAACTTCTATACTTCGGTGAATCAGAGATTTCATCCGAATTTGGCCTTGTGTGATTAATTCTCTAGGCAGGAATGGGGTTTTTCATGTGCCTAACCTACTGTTTAGAAGGAAGTATCTTAGTCTAACAGGGAAAGGGGACACGTACAGAGACGCACAGGGAGAAGGAGGTATGAAAATCTAAGATATCCAGCTTTGTGCAAAACAAACAAAACAAACAAACAAACAAACAAACAAAAAACCCGGCTGATTTACAAATCTTCACTGTGCCCTTTACACAGAATCAGAGAACAGACAGGTTGGAAGGGACCTCAGGGACCCCCTTATCTAGTCCCACCCCCCAAAAAGGAAACATGAACTAGGCATCGGGGAAAAGCTTCACAAAATCTTTTGAGGACGGCAAAATAGTTTCCAAAGGAATACAGAGGAAGTCTCCTCACTTCTGATGCCTAAAACTAAATGGAACAAAACTATGGAAAATAACCCAAAGGAAAAGCAAGTTTTGGCAAGTTGACAGGCTATATGCAATACATTTTTTCTTGCATCTCTGATTTCTATTAACATTTTTGTGGCTCTTGAGGCAGCAAGGTAGAAACTTCAGTACATACTCCATAAACATAAGTCTAAAAACCTCCCAGTTCTTTTTGGCAATGTCAGCTTAACATGCTGAAATACACACAGACTTTCTGACAATGAGTCAAGTTCCCACTAAAGCATAAATTATGCCAAAAATGCCCAAAATTATTTCAACTAATAAACACTTGGTTTAAAAACATGTCAGATCAACTTGATCTTTACATCAGTTTAATTGCCTCTTACCACAACCATTGCCTAAGCCTTAATGTGCTGAGGGAAACACAAGAAGATAAAGGAGATATAAAACATTCTTYCACTGCTCCTCCAACTAGCATCATTTCCGTGGTTTCACAAAACAAATGACTTCACATTAGGAAAGGAGACTCTTCAGCAATAGGGTTTAAATGATGAAAACTCATTTTTAAGATTTTGACTTCCYGACTCCAAGAGGCTAGAACTGGGGGAAAATAGTGTCGTGTCCCAAAATTAAGCCCTTAAAGGAGAAGTCTAAGTACTGTATCCTGTCATGGGACTGAGTTTCAACGTTCTCTCAAAATGTAGTCCTTTAATTCAATGCTCACATTGTCATTCTCTTAAAATGCATCTCCTCACAAGAAATACAATACTTCAAAATATGAAGAATGTTACCCCAAGTTTATACAGATGCTGTTCATTAACGTATTTATTCTCTTTATAAAACTGTGACATTTGGACTTCAGATATTTTCAAATTCCATTCCACCTCCCCCACTGAGTGTGTACACTGAGTATTAAAAGGCAACCAAAGAGAAAAATAAAAACAAAACTCAATATGAGGACACAAGCAACATGTACAGTCATTTGTGAAATAATGAGTTTATTATAAACAAGATCCTCTCAGTCCTAAAGTAACTAAATCTTCTTCTCTAAATGATCACTCTTTCCAGAATTTCATGTGAAGTTACAGCAAAACACTCATCGGAGCTGGTACAGTTAGCTCTTGGCTAAGAGGTCTTTTCAAAGTAACTAGTATCTTTAATAGACCACTAAGACAAGTGATTTGAGAGAAGCAAGACAACTTTCTACCTTATAGATAAAAATAAAGCACCAGAAATACATGAGAAGAAAAAAAGACTGAAATATTCCAGAAAGGTTGTATTACACTTAAACCTTTTTTTTTTTTTTCTTTCTTTTTTTTTTTTTTTTTTCCCTGATTAGGACTAAGTCACATTGAAAGGCTAACCCAAACCCTTCCTTTTCCATAACAGCTTTACTTTTTAATCACTACTATGCTGAGACTAGCAATGATTGCTGAAATTTGCTGAACGCACTTCAGAGGCAAATGAAAGTTCTTAGTGTTGTCACAGTTATACAGAAAACACACGTATTCAAACATAATGACCTGTCTCCATGGATCTTCTTTTAAAGAGAGGTGACATGAGTTAAAATCTCATTCCCACTGTGAGATTTCACAACTACTCATGGAAAGCTGAATCACTGCGTTCAATGGAAATAACGCCTTGTGATGGCTAGAGTTACTGATATRTAACATATCACATGGGCAAAGCAATCATGCCTACCCACCGTAAACTACTTACTGGGTTGCCACAAAACATACTCCACCACCAATCTTTAAAAAGAGCATTCAGGCAGTCAGGAGTCTCAGGGGCTACCAAAAAGTATGGACAAATGCATAAGAAAAGCCAGGACCAAAGATACACTTGGACAAATAGGAGGTCAAAGGCAGCATCATCCATGATCCTTCTCCCGGAGCCTCAGCTGTCATTTCAAGATTTAAGCTGCCTCCAGAACAATCTGCTCTGGAAGGTCAGTCGTAACAGTCACATTTAAACTGATCTTCCAAGAATCGTCTTACCAAACCCACTAACACTGCTGGCTTCCATCCAATAGCATGTGGCAGTGACTTCCACAGCTTGACCACGTGCCGTGTAAGGCAGTGCACGACTTATTTGTGCTGATTTCATGTTGACATGTTTCAAAAAATATCCCCTAATGTTCATGCTATAAGAATATAATTATTTCCATTTTGTGTGTGTGTGTGTGTGTGTGTGTGTGTGTGTGTGTGTGTGATTTAGGAGTGATGAGTCCTAAATCAGATGCCTCTTACGCATTTTCTTTCCCATTTGAATAGTCCTGGTCTAACAGTCCTAGCAGACAGAGCACGGCTAGTCTGCTGGTGTTTCCATACACGTAGACAGGGAATCAAAACTGTATTCAATACCAAAAGCACATTTGCACTAAGGCTGAATCATGCTTTCTGGTTTGTCTCAGTTTCTTAATATTTCTTAATGCTCTCTGCTTTTTGACCAGCGCTAGAGACTGAGAAGTTTTACAGAAACAACAAACAAGGAACCCTTACTAGCCCTCTTTGCTGAGTAATAACAACTAATTCAGGACTTTTTAAGCAATATCATCAAAAGCACCTAATTAAATAGGCTGATAAGCCATCCATTTTAATAATCTTTCTGCTACAATTCTCACAACAATTCTGCAGGCCTTCAGCAAAATAAATTTGGGTATGTTGTACAGAACTTGCAGTTCTACAGCTCTAAACGAAGCAACACTTATTTCTCTGAGAAGCAAAAATAATGAGTGGAGAAACAAGGAGTTTTTACAACTCCATGTTTAGCTGCTCAGCCAGCTCATCTCTCTGGTCTCCCAGTAAATCCACTGAGAAAGTACAAGTCCTCTGGAGCTAGAATCAAATCTCGGATTCACTGAATTGTCTGATGGGCCCATCTTTGTTCTCTAAATAAAGCCAGCTTGGCTGACCATACGCACATAGCTAACATGAAAATCTCCCCACACAACTCTCTACGTATATGAATGCAAACATTTATCTTGAGATATCTGATTTTGGGTAGGTTTTTTTTTTTTTTTCCTTTTTTTTTTTTCCCCCTCTCCCTTAACCAAGGTCATGTGTCAAGGCTGCAGTCCTCACAAATTTCTTCACTGTGGAATATGTATGTTAACATACAGATATATACATATCAGATTGAGTTAGATATATATTTATCTGCATCTATCTCTCTCTCTATATATGTATATTTTATATGCTTATATATATATATTTAGCTAGGTGAGCAGGGCCCATGCTTCACAAGGTGGCTGAAATTCGACAAAACTATTTCTCACAAGCAGTGCACAAGCCCCTTGGGAAGGGAGCCCTCAGGCTCTGCAGGGTTACGTCGTGCACAGGTGGCCTGTGTAACGCCACAGGGTCCTGTTCTTAATATATGCATTTTTTCCCCCTTCAAAGCTTGCACATTACATTTATTACTATAGTTCTGACTAAGTCTCCAAACTATTTTTATGGGCCCTGAACAATAGTAATCATTTAGGATCAGGTTCAACTTGCTAAACCAACTTACATCTAGTCCAGGTCCTTAAAATCTTACATCTCCAACAAACTCTGCTGATCCAGGGACTTCTGGTTTGGCAGATAAGTGAARAGCCGTGCAGGTACAGTACATAAAGATGACCAGGTTTTTAAATGATACCAGTGTTTTCAATGCCATTTCAGAAYTGTCTCTGGAAACATAAATAATCAGAAATAGCTGGGGAAGTTTCAGGTCCGTGGCACTAATTTTCATAAAACAAATTATGATAGAAACAATCCAATTGTATAGACACTAAGGATAAACCTATGTAACACGTCTTAAGGTCATGTTAAATAACAAAACAGTAATGAATGTGCATTGCAATATGCACATGGGAAGTGGAACTCCTTGCTTTCCTAAAAAGAGTAATCTGAGGCACAGGCTGCTTTGTACAAGGTGTATGACTTTGCTGTTATTTTTTTCCTTCACTTCTAACTCTGAAAACCAAATCAGAACAGGCATGTTTACTTCTTGGGTATCATGCAAACACTTCGCTCTCCTCCTGTCCCTGTGTGTTTTTGCTTTATAAGCTTATTTTTGTTMAAAGAACGTTTAGCAAGGAAATCACTAAAGCTTAGAGAGAAAACATCATACTGACTCTGGGTTTTTCTCTTTAATGAATAGACTTGTGTTAACAGTTGACTAAGACTAGACTTTATAAAAGCTACACTTTGAGACTGCTAGACTATACCTAAAGGAAAATACACTTAATCAGATTTATACTGGCAATAAGGGTCACAAAAATACAATACCCAACCCTGTAATCCAATCTGGTATGTGCAATTTTAATTGGGCCTACCCACATGCGGAAAGCTCGTAGAGTTCCACCATGTGGCCTCCAACTATCGATGGGATATTTGCTAGCCAAATGGTACAGGAAGCATTCTCCTTGTCTTCCACTGAAAAGTCTTTAATTTTTATTCTACAAATTTATCTAAGCAAAAACACATAGCTTTTTGGTGTCATAGACGTATCATGATGTAGGAATGGCTGCACTCAATGACCTTGAAGGTCTTTTCCAAGCTTAATGATTCTGTAAGATTCTATGATTCTAACATTCCTCAAACAGAATTGGTTCACAAAAGCAGGAATGACAAATTGTTCAGGCCAGTATATCATCTTAGTCAAGGTAAACCCACTCTGTTGTTAGCACTTCTTATATATTTATTCACCCACTCAAAAGAGAATTGATGGGAACAGAATGGTGCAAAAACGTGCTGTCCTTACCAAGCAAGGAAAGGGAAATATGTTAAAGTACAGATGGTGGCCTGAAGATGTACATCTTAAAGCCAAGGTGGGTAAGGAGGGACTTGGGGAAGATACAGCCAATGTTCAACTACCTTGCTTTCCCAAGTACAGGCTGCTTCCTTTTTCCTAGGAGGAGGCAATTTAAACTTTATTACTTTTAAGAAACTTCCTATTAGAAAATTGTGGTTTCCAGTGCCTATTTATTGCATTTTCCAAAGTTGCGTCACCAGAGCTGGGCATACTCCTAAGGGAGCTGCGTATCCAAGATTGTAAACCGTTACAATAAATAGTAATGAATGCCATGGCTGGTAAAACCTGTAATCTGTACATATAGAAAAATTAACTTCACTGTGTACAGTTACTTTTCAGACTCTGTGCTTTTCACATTTTCCTGGCAAACCCACACAACCACAGTGACCAACTAATAGCAACAATATAAAAAAAGCCATCACAAAGCCATGATTTTACTTAAGCCTATTTCAGGCAATGGGTAATCTCAACGAAATTGCAGCAATGATGCAATTTACTCAAAGACTAAAACCCAACTATGCTGCTGATTTGAGARACTACCTGGAAGTCCATGCTCCCTTAGTGCTCACCTGCCTGGGGTATGACATGAATGGACAAGGCACCATCCTGCTGTCCTTTATCCTGCAAATCTGTACTCCTTACTCAAAGAACCCACACCATCCTCTAGGATTCTATCCTTACCTCGAAAATTAACATCTAAAAACCCTCATTCAACAGGAAACAACATAATCCTATATTTAGAGAAAAGTTACAGTGATAATACTGATGTCTTAAGAGAGATTTAATTCCAATCAGGCTCCAGGTAAAGAAGCGGAAGGATAACTATGACTTGGATACATATGGAGTCTGCAAGCATCAGGATATTTCCCCTGCTGCTAGCATTTTGCTAGGTTGTGTTATTTTACAACTGTACCCCAAGGAAGCAAAGCACCAGAATGGATTTCTTGCATGTCTCAAAACAATCTCATTCAGAAAGAACATGCGTTAGCCTGTTCTTACAAACTTAATCTGCTGTCATTAATGATGGAAAAAAAGTAAACAGAAAAATAGCATGCAATCACATTATTTCTAATATGATTTAGAATTATTTCTAATGGCTACAAATAACAACAACCACCTCTCAGAGTTTCTCCAGCTATAGCAGCATAAAGAATAAAGCACAGAACATAAGTCTCAGCTTTAAGACATGTAAGGAAAATCCAATCACAGCTAAGGGAATAACCAAAAATAAAGATAAAAGAGAAATCCCAGCAGGCAGAGAGAAAACCCACCCAACTTCAACCTGTGCATAGACTGCCGGCAGGGCTGTAGATGAGCAAAAATTCTTCACTTGTCCTGAATGATTTCTAAAGTTTGGGAATCCCTGGATGCAAAAACAGATGATCAGCTATTGCGGGATGAATCAAACACACAATTTCAGGGAAGTCCTGAAAGCCACATCTTGGATATTTCACATAATTTCAATAGCCACAAAAGTGGCTACAACTGCATACTACAAACACTAATCAATTAATCCTTATAGAAAACTTTCAAATATGTAAAGTGTCAAGTACAATTATGCAGATCATCCCACACAATACACATCTCTATAGATAGAAGTTCACAAGAGAGGTAGCCATGTCGCTTTCTGAGACTTGGGTAAAGACTTTTGATCTTTCTTTGAAGAGCCTTTTCTCAGGATATTTAAAAGTCTGTGGCTTGTTTTCATGTGCAGAAAAAAAAATAAAAAATGCACAAAGCCGAGGAGAATACTCCCACAGAAAGAAAGGTCTCAACAAAGCTATGCTTGTCAAAAAYGACATTGAAGAAAGAGCAGAAAATTAATATATATTCACTTTGAACACGCAGATTTTTATTCCTCACTGTGATTTCTTCTACCTGTTTCACAACTTGTGTGTATATATGGTACTCCATGCAAACATCAAACGGATCAAAAACAAGTGAAATTGAAGTGGAGACTCTCTCAAGGTTTTTTTAAAAAAAGTTTCAGCCTTGAATACTTTGGACCAGTTACTGCAAACTAACAAGTTATCATCCACTAGGTAATCCTTGTCTCCAAATTATACATTTTTCATTGACAGTAAATGCAAGGGACTACAACTCTATTACAACTCTCTCGTGGCAAGCTAACAAAAGACCACTTAGCGTTTGCCATAAAACCCCAAGCATAAAATTGTTTGTGCAACTAAGCCTTAAGTGTAACATAGATGCATATTGACTTGAATTTTCAATACTTTTCTAAAAAGGTATACATAGGTGCACGTGCACACACATATATATACACACAAATAGACACTGAAATACAAGAAATATCCTTGGTTTCTTCCTTTCCCTATGCTCACAACTATTATAACTAGTGATACTGAAACACCACATTTCTTCAACTAGATTCTCTTTGGAAAGATGCAATTACAAGCCACTTTTCAGCATGACCTTACAGTACATTACCAGCATATTTTTGGGCACACAAGCACGTGGCTTTTCACACGCACTTTGACAGAGCTTTTCCACTTTGCATCAGAAAGGAACAACCAGATTATTGAAGATAAGTAGGTTGGCTGGTAGAGCAGTGAGTCGAAATCATCTGTGTCCAGGTGAAGTTAATCACTTAGGTCRGAGATACAAAAACTGCATTGGATGATTTAAACTTGTCTTTAATTCTTACAGGTTTCTCTGCACTCTATTTGTTGGGGAGACAGTGGGGTTTCAAGCTAACACACAGCATTTAAAGTGACATGTTCATTGAGAAAGTTCCGCTTGGTTTTAGCATTGTCAAAGTGTTGAGTTCTCCTGCTTACATAAATGTCCACAATCCAGTTAATTTCAGGGTATTTAGGGAAAAGGATGAATTTAGGTGCATAATTTCTAAGATAGGAACATTTTCTTTTCATGTAGAACTATTTTCAGTTTTTACTTTGGATAACATTATAATTACAGAATACTTATATGCTGGGGCCAAGATTACAGCAGCTGAATAGTAAGTATGAAACCACAAACATTGCATTAAATAATGCTAAACTGCTTCTTATGATCATAAAAAAGTGAAGATCTTATGTTGGGAATGCAAACTCACATAATTGAAATTGGAGAAGCTCAGTTTTATTTCAGGATGCTTTAGTAATGAAAATCCATCTCTCAGAAAACCGTAAGATTCACATTTTACAGTAAAAGAAAAGCAGAAATAATGGCCCTGTACAGTTTCAAACCTTTTCAAACATTTACAATGTGACGTTAGAACATTTTTTCCAYGTACATCCAAACTATCTGTCTCTTACAGAATGTCTTACAAAGACATTTTAAGTGCTTAATTATGAAATGTGTGAGAAATACTTAAAAAAAAAAAAAAAAAAAAAAGGATAAACCTAAACCCTGGTGAGCAGACGGGAAAAAAAATCCTCCACTTTATTGTCCCAAAGCACTTCAATGTATTTGCATCAATTCCCCATAATCCTTTATTCTCACAAGTAGAAAAGCAAAGAAATTCCAGCCCAGAGTTGAGTGCAATGCTTTAAATGGGAAGAAATCTCCTGCCTCACAAAGGTGAGTCCACCATTTTTCTTGCCCCAAACCACATTCATAGTAAGGGACTTACAGAAAGGGCTTGATAATTCTTTCCCATACCCTTTTATACTCTCCCCTTACGCTGGCAGGCTGGGCAACAGCAATATAACTCCTTTTAAAAATAAGTATGTTTCGTTATGACTTCAACAAATCAAAAGCATTGCTATATCCCATTAAGAGATTTTAAACAACAGAAAGCCATTAATTCCATGCTTAGTCATGGATTTTTGGAAGACACGACAAGTTCTCGCAATTCAAGATCCTTACCCAGGGATTAAGGGAAGATCTGGTCTTCTGAGGGATTTTGTTAGCTCATAATTCAATCACTGACTAAAAGAGAAAACACGGAAGGGAAAAATAGATGGAAAAAAATGGATGACACCCTGCAGTGTCTGCGGTCAGGTAATCTCTGAAAGATATTTCAGTCTTTCAGGCAAAAGTGAGGGGATTTCTGAGCCACCTGCTTGTTCACCGCTGCCAAAGGGACAAATGCAGCTTCATCTCCTGCAGAATTTGATTGAGAGGGTGGAGACCAAGTTAACATTACAGAAATGTTTGGTCAGTTATTCATGTGGTTCTTCAGGAAAGAAGTTCTCACTTCACATAGCTTTTCTATATGCATGTATACGTAGGATACAGGTCACTATGGAGTTCACACACAGGAAAATCACTTTAACATTAGATAACGTGTGAATCTCTTTGCCATGTCCCTGGTCCACAGCTCCTCCAGCAAAGAATAGAGCTTGATGCCCAAATGAGATTGCTGCATCTCCTCACATGCATGAGGCAAAAAAATGCAAGACTTTTGCACTGTTTCTTCATTTCCTTGTAGCCCCTGCTTGCAGAAGGAGAGTATAGATAAGGTCAGAGTGAATTTAGGTCATTTGATTCGACCTGTTTTAACCTGTACGTTTTACCTGTAAATTTGATTTAACCCTGTTGCAATCAGTAGCCATTAACCTGATGTGAACGCCAAACAAGCAGGTTGTGTTTTGTTCTTGAAGGGCACCAAAACAGCAAGTCTACAAACAAAGTGCAGAGGGCAAGTAAATCAAATAAGCAGATCACAAAGGAGGAAACAAAATGAGTGTAAACTGAGAGGACAAACACTGATTTTGGTTAGCCATAAAGGACTATGGTTGTCTGCCTGCTTTGATAGTTCTCTGTTTCCCATACGCACTATAAAAGGCCCCATCCTAACCTAACGTATGCCTTCACAACTCAGGTATTCAGGGCACAYTGCTGTGTAAATCCGACACACCCTGGTCTTTGGGAACCTGGAGAAACAAGTTAAGAAGTTAGAACTCTTATGAAACACCCAAGATATCTAGTACTATGGATTAGACCTGGAAGAGGCATCAACTTGACAGAAAAATTCACTTATTTTTCCTGTCATGCTTTCAGTCATTTTTCCCTGTCAAACATCCAACCATCATTCAAACCAAAAGCCTCTCTCTCTTCCTCAGTTCTTGCAGACAGAACAACACAAACACGTATTTGTTGGATTCAGTGGAAAATCACCATGTTTGAAGAGGACAGCCACAAAGCTAAAGCTTCAGAATTAGAGCCTGGCTAAAGGGGGAGCTCCAAAAGGAAGCAACATTTGTGAGGCAGAAAAGCAGCAGATGTCCATCTCCTGCCTACCACAGGCCAGAACTATTTTTCTGGATAAAACCACTGCTTCAAGTCAAACAGTTGCCATTGAGATAGAGCATTTCCTTTTTTTTTTTTTTTTTTTTTCTTTTTTTAAAATTCTATTTTCTGAAGTAACGGCTGATATGCTTATTTTAGCACTTCTAGCAAATAGCTTCACAGTGCAATAGCAAAAAATTGAGGCAATTCGGGAATTTGAATTTGCTTAGCTTCCCCTTTCAACCGCAGGAGCAGGCTGCTGTGTGCTACGCTGCACCTGTGGCCACATCAGAGTTCTCCCTGAGGAGGCAGACTGTAACGCATTCATCCCTTAATCTTGGGGCTGATAAGCAAAATTGGAGCACCTGAGGTTAATCAATATTTATACAGCGTTACTCATACATCTGCAAAGGCATTAATKCATATTTACATAACAGCAGCACTTCAAAGGGGCCTAGCTGGAACTGGTTAGGTACTCACACCTGTATTACAGCCTCAGGAGTTCAGCACCAAAGAAATGCTGTGATTTTACTTTCCATGGTTATCAGGGGAGACCCTGTGATCAACGAACGGTGGGATGTCATTTTTTGGGTTTGTTTGAAGGATGAGGCTTGCACTCTGGATGTGTGCAGACCCTTATCATTTGGTGAAATGTAGACTCTGCAACTGCATGACTCATGACAGTGAAGGARAAAGGAAAACAAAGTGCAACCATCCCTGCAGGACATGGAATGCCAAGGAACACAAACAGGAATAGCTTTCCCCTGAAAACCCTCTAAACCTCAACTTGCCTCATCATAGAAGTAGGATTTGAAAGGTGAGGTACCCACCATCTCTCACATGGGAACCTGGTCTGAAGGACATACATGGTCACTGCCACTAAAGCTGCTGCCTTTAGGAATGTTAAGGATGCAGAACAAGCAAGACTCCAGTACTTCACCACACCTCAGCATCCAGTAAAGATCACAGCCGGGAGCTGTTAGTTGACAAGAGGTTGTTAGCTCCACTCAGATGACATAAAGCCTTGTGCAGCAGGGAAACTTCTAGTTTGGAGAGAGTACTGCCCACCATAAATGATGGTAAGAGTTTTATATTCTCATTTAGTTAAAACATATACTTTTTCTCCCCTTCCTTCAGCTTCAGAGCTATAAATCATGCGCTCCAGAAGTAACAGCACAGGAAGCCCAACCACATCCAAGCTGTGCCAGCAAAGGCCAAAAGATCGCCATAAAGATGATGCTGGTTATACTGGGAGAGGAAAAGTAGAGAGAAAGCAGAAGGACGATGTAGCCCAAACCAGCACCATCCTAAGAAGCCCTAAAGCAGAGAAAAAACAAAGAGATTCTTTCAAGAAAACAGAGGATCTCTCTCGTGATGACCTACTATTTCTTCTTAGTATCCTGGAGGGTGAATTACAGGTGATTTATTCTCTTATTTTATATTCCTGATTGAAGAATTGCTTTCTAACTGTACTGCAAACACATACTGCTTCCACTTTAAGGAATATTCTACCTATTTTGCTGCAGGAGGACAARTAAAAACCACAATGTACATAAAAATGTAACTTATCCAAATGCTAAGAATAACAATCATCTGGAAAAGGTCATCTTTGCACTTCCCCTAAATGCAAACAAATCTATTCACAATGTATCTGTACCATTCCAAAAACATTCTTGGTCCACTGCGAGCGATTACATAGCTCTCAATGCAGACAGCCCACAAAACTTTCCTACTACCTGAGGACTGTGRTCTGCTGAGTACTTCAAACGCACACTTCAAAGTATGCCATGTAAAAATTACTCGGAGAACATTAACACCTGTCATGTAATTGTTTATATCTCCCTTCTCCTATCAAGCCACGAGCATTAGTCCTTATGAATCAGTATGATCCAGGCCACCAGAAGTAACTCCCTCAACTATATTTTAACATCCATTATTAGTAACTAACCATCCCCATTTTCAATCCTGTAAGATGAAGAGTCAGCACTTGGTGCCCTTTTGTACTCAAGATACTGGATTGTAAAAGATAAGACATTTTTTTTGTCTGCAAGAGGAGCCAGCTGCCAATTGATAATCAAAATCCATGGTCAAATGTAACTCAAGATTTCCAACAGGATATTCTTCTGCAGATACGCACTGCCCAGAAGTAGTGACAGCCTCTTAAAAGCAAAAGAGCAAAGAGGCAAAAAAAAAAAAAAAAAAAAAAAAAAAAAAANAAAAAAAAAAACGGCCAAGAGGTATAAATGGTTTCATCACATGCTTTCATGGTTCATTATCTACAGAGCATCTGCATAGTTCCACTCTTAACATAAACATATATTCTTTTGCAAATATATTCTTACAGAAGTGCTTCACAGCACAAACACACAATATTAATACTTTTTCACAGTGATACCAAATCTATGGTCTATTGCTACCACTTACAAAACATTTGTCAATGTGAAAATAGAAAAATTAGTGTTTTTGTGAAACACTACACTTTCTAGCTTCTGCTTTCTTAATTTAGATTAAAATTCAATGCCACACACTACTCAAAATGGTTCTCTACTAGTTAGAAATGCTAACTAGTGGGTGTGGGTATATATGCATATACAGACATATATACACAATATATGCTTATAGCTTTTATATTAAAAACRAGAATGGGATGAAATAAGAAACTTCAGTATAATAAAGCTGAAATGAAAATTACAAACTGTCCAACATTTGAAACAAGGAATTATAAATGAAAAAAGTGGGAGGTCATCTTCTTTTATTCCCAATTTTTGATCTCCTCTAATACCAACTCAAATCTTCTAAAAATCCATACATATTTACGTTTCAAATTTAGATGTCATAGAAAAGAAAAAGAATCTTCTCATGTATGATTTCCAGCTAACACCACATTCTATTAATTGATACCATTTAAAATTCATTTTATTATGAGCTCACAAATTGAGAGTGCCATTCCAGGTGTCAACTCCAAAAAGAAGCCCTTGATGCTGCAAGGCTGTTYGTTATTTGAAGGCATATGCACAATTGCGTGCACATCTATATGCCTATAAATACAGAAGGCATTGTTTCACACATGCCTATACACACAGGTAGAACCTACTGGCAGCTTGGAAAGCAATTCATCTTGTTTTAAATGACTGCATGCTCTAGGAATGTGTGCTGCAGAGGTCAGAGCCCTGCACCACGCACCTCAGCGCTCACACATGCGCAGCATAACAACACAGGACGACCGGGTGACCCCAGGCTGCTTTCAGCTACAAAAGCTACTTTTGTACCCAAGCTACAAAGAATATACAACATTTCCATCATAAAATCTTGCACCAAAAGTTTAAAAAAATCAGCTCCTAAAGCCACAGGTCACTCTTGTGCTGATATTTTGCACTGTGAATGCTACACAATAGTCTAGAATTGACATTACAACCTAATGATTAACAAAGTATGCAGTACCTATAAARCACTACAAAGAACTGGGGAGAGTTCTGAAAATTTCATGTTTTATGCAGGCCTATTAAAAGCATTTTTAAACATGTTTATGCATTTTTTGACATGTTTATGTAGTACCTCCATGCGTTTAAACTGTTTTCATTTCAATAACCATCTTAAGGCACTTTACATACAGCATTCTAAAATCAGGTTTTAGTTGTCTCGACATTGAAAGAATAAAGTATCTGACTAACGTGTTAATACACAATTCTAGTCTAACAAAATAACATGTTAACATTGTATTTCTGCAGGCTCAGGATGAGGTTATAGGAATCCTTAAGGCAGAAAAAATTGACCTGGCTTTGCTCGAAGCACAGTATGGCTTTGTGACTCCCAAGAAGGTGCTGGAGGCCCTCCAGCGAGATGCTATTCAAACAAAGGCTGTGCAATGGCAAGAAGATATCTACGAAAAGCCTATGGGCGAGGTAAGGATATACAGTTAATGCTTACTTGATTCCCCATGAATTCAGGAGAAAACATCTCCCTGACCTCAAGGGAAGAAGGCAAACGAGCTCTAAATCAAGAATTTGACATGGGTTGAAGTGACAGCAGAACAAAATCCAGGACATTAGGGCTCCCTAATAAAAGGAGGTAGTTAATGATCCTTATTTTATCCTGCAGCAACAAGCCTAGATAACATGTCTACCTCAAACTCTTGATAACAAGTGCTCTGTCTTTGCTACATTTTTCTTTTCCTTTCAGAGATCCAAATACACAGCTCGTACAGACAGATATATTTCCATTAGCCTCACTGAGGTCATCTTACCAATGCCTGAAAAGGGCAATTCAGCAGGAATGGCACGGTCGCCTGTCTTTGTACATCCCACATCCCATTAATTCAATGGGAATCATAGGTATACATGGCTAGCCAGAGTAGTTACTGCAATGAAACATCATTTGAAACTTCATCTAGGCAGATCACATATTSAAGTAAAATTTAGTTTAATTACCCTATAGCAGAAGCCATGCTTTCTGCAAAAAGCTTACATGAATTTCTGCTCTGTCCTGCAATGCAAATCTTCGGATATTAAAAACCAACAACAACAAAAACAAAAACAACAAATCTCACCCTTTATATCTGAAAAAGTGCTTTTTTTTTTTTATCCAAATGAGAATTCCCACAGTGTCTCTTCTTGAAATTAGATAAACATGTTTTAATATGCTGCTCATTACAGATAATCATCATAAAAAGACAAAACAGAAGTTATGAATAAAATTCTTCTACCAAGTGTTTTCCAAACTTTCTGACTAGAAATATACTCAGGGATACAGAGTTCACTACAGAGAAAACAATGTCAGGCAAAAGGTTGACACTCATTTCAGAGGCTCAAAGGTTAAAATCTCTGGCTATAATCTGAAACAGATAAAATTCAACTGCAGAGGGTAATTTATTTTAGAACACTGYGGCATTATGTCACAGAAACTTTGAGTATGAGTGGAAATGAGTAGTCCAAAAAATCCTGAAACATAAGTTCAGTCTGTTACTTGACATAAGCTTATACACACTTTTTCCTTCTTGCACTTAGTGGCAAGGAAAGGATTTTTAACACCACTGGGTTTAGCACTTCCAAAATGCAGAGGTAAACATCCTGAGAGCGACTCAAACAGTAGGGGCATCGCTGGCACTCTGTATACCTTGGTAAACCAAAGGATGCCATAATCAGCACATACATTCACAACTTCAAAATCTCCAAATTAAGGTATTTTTGTTTAGATTTTTTTTCAGATGTTTACAAAGCCGCAAGAAAAGTAGAGCCAGTCACAAAGTATGGGAATGGACCTTCTGAGCTTCTTCATGCCTCTGTGACAATGTGTCTTGGTTTTGCCTATAAAATCTCCACTAGTTTAGAGCATTTGTCTCTCAATCTTTATAATTTAGCCTTGTAGCCTTGAAAGCAGAGGAATTTTAGAAGAGCTCAGAGTACTGTGGATTTAACGATGTACCAGCGAGATTCCTGAACCTTTGGGGTTCTCTCACAAGTCACCCATCTGTCATAAACATTATCAAGTTTGGCTTGGCAAATTTAGTCAAGAGTACACTGCCAAACTGGTCATCAGGCAACTTTACTCACTAGGAGCTGGATTCATAGATGAAGAAATATGGTGTATAATAGAAAACAATTGCAACCTCCTCCTTTGTAAAAATGATGAGGATGGGGACAGACCAAAAACGTCTTCCTTGCTATAGCATTTTTTTGAGAGAGAGTTTTCAGTCAAATTTATTATATAACTATTGCTTTCTCTAACCTTATTATAATACTATTATTCCTCTCAATGAATGATACCATGAATCTTCTAGTTTTTAAACAGGCATAAAAGAAAATAGTTTATTTTGTTTTTGCTTCCAATACATGCAGGTCTGAAAAGGTTTTCCATCTTTACAGGGTTTATAAATTTAGACTATTACTCAGTTATTCAGGAAGACCAAAAGCTTGAAGTCAATTGTCACTTGTGTATCTCTTCTCGCTTAACAGTCTTCAAAATCCTGGTAAATACAGCATAAGAACCATTTTCCCAGATTAAAAAAAAAAAAAAAAAGAATGTGGGAGAAGAGAGAACAAAGAAATAGAAGGAGAAATTGCAGAATCAATGGTGTATTTTCTCATGTTTGAAATCATCCTGGACTACAAAAGCCACTTCTGAACTGTAGCTCTCCATAGCCTCATAGCCTTGAAACATACAGTAAAAGATTAAAAAAAAAAAAAAAACAAAACTATCTTTGCTGTTAAAATCTGCCTTTACAGTTTGAAATCGTATGATCAATGATGGCCACCACTTTGAGATGTCTTCCAAATGCACTAAAACTAGAAGAGAATCTATATTCTGCTGATGCAGGACAAGGATAAATCAAAACACAATCCATTTCTAAAATACCAGTGCCAATCAACTAGGGAAAAGATGTATTCTGCTTATCTGTTTAACAAAGTAYATCCAACCAAATCCTCACAATTTTGGTCAGAATTATTCAGTGAAGAACGTATAAGACAAGAATGAGTCACAGATGCAGGAATATACTGAAATAATGTTGAYAACAAAGCAGTCCGGAAAAGCAATCCAATATATCCACATGGAAATTCATCTCAGTTGGGATAGAAAGAGACAAGGCAGCAAACTCTGATTCTTGCTCAGAAAAACTCAATTCTCCAATAATCCCAAACTCAGCATTATCGTGGAGCTTCTCGAGAGGGTCCAGAGAAGGGCAACCAGGATGATTAAGGGAATGGAACATCTCTCGTATGAAGAGAGGCTGAGTGAGCTGGGCCTGTTTTCTCTGGAGAAGAGACGGCTCAGAGGGGATWTGATTAATATGTATAAGTTCAGGAAGGGAGAATGCAGGGAGGAAGGGGACAGGCTGTTYTCACTGGTGGCCAGCGATAGGACGAGGGGTAATGGCCACAAGCTGGAGCACAGGAAGTTCTGTCTCCAGGTGAGGAGGAACTTCTTTACTGTGAGGGTGACAGAGCAGTGGACCAGGCTGCCAGGGAGGTTGTGGAGTCTTCTACTCTGGAGGTCTTCAAAACCTGCCTGGATGCCACCCTGTGCCACGTGCTCTAGGCGTGCCTGCTTGAGCAGGAAGGTTGGAATAGATGATCTCTAGAGGTCCCTTCCAACCTTAAATATTCTGTGATTCTGTGATTATACATTTATATACACACAATGACCATGACGCTATTATTAACAGGAGTAATATTTCAATAAACTTTAGAAGCATATAAAGAAATGTAAATAATTGGATTTTATTCTGGCATGGCACCAAGCACAAAGCAGTCTCAAAAGAAAGTTCAGCTTGRGCACTGTGAATACAAGACACCCCACTCTATTTTGACTTCAGGCACAAGTTGGCTGCAAAGCGTTTTTAAATGATTAGATTCCCATGAATTTTTAGCTTGCTCAACTATTCAGTTACATAAAACCATGTCTCTTATTTTCCATTGCATTGTACCGTATGTTCACGAATTAATTTGAGCAAAATCCCCATATGGTTAGCAAGAACAGAACAGCAAATCATTTAATTAAGATTTTATCATCACTTTTTTTTGTCTACAGAAGTCATTTATATGCCTGCTTATTAGTCTTCTTTSTGGTTCTTAGTAAAGCATGGTATATGCAGAGTAAACATATGTGCATGTATGTTTGTGTGCAGGGTTAGCATTTGCACAGAGCAATTTGAGGGACAAGAAAGTGTCGTAGGATACTCTTATGAGAGGATTCCACTAGCAAAGGTTCACCCAACCTAGCTCCTTCTATAGGACCAGCTCAGCTTGTCTTCCCTTCCCTCCCAGCGAATCCCACAAGTTCTCACTCCTCTCCTCCYGCCTGGCTGCAACACCCACACACCAACTGCGACCGCTCACAGCAGAGTTGGCGGGACACCTTCTCAAAGCAGGGCCCCAAGGAACACACTTTGAAGAAAAACAAGATGCATTTTCTAATCTGGGCAACAGCAGCAAACTGCAACATGAAAAGCAATTTTGAGGCAGCAGTATGTTTCCTTGTCTCACTTATCCTTTTGCATATGCAACTCTCCTCAGGACTCTGGTGACCAGAACCGAGGCTGCTCTTCACCAGTACTTGCCTAATCAGGGACTGTTCTTTTAATGACTTCATCCATCCCTTTTTCCACCTCCCTTCCTTGAATACATACCTCACCCATCCCAAACTCCGATTTCTCATCCAGACTGCTAATCTGAACCCTGATAAAGGCACAAGGGCAAAGTGAAAGACACCAGCATTACTCATTGAACACTGGGACAAGCAGGAGCTACACTACTTTCTTCACGCAAGCGACTACTGCCCGAATTAACTTCCTGGAGGTTCAGTAGATGGTCTGGAGCAAACAAAACATGTCAAGCCCATAAAACACTGCTGGTAGCTCCTTTGCATCCAGCAGCGCCGGAGCAGGAATATCTTCAATTTGATTAATGTATTTGACTAACCCTTATCTCTATCAGACATTTATAAATTGGGAAATACGAATGCTGTCATGCAAGCCCGATGCTCAGTGAACTTTTTGTTGAAGCAAAGCCCTGACAGCAAGCCCCAGGCCTTCACCCACACGCAGAAGGCAGGTTGCCTTCAGGGAACAGCAAACCTCCGTGTGCAAGCCCAGCCTTTGAGAACCTGAGGCTCAGCAAGGCAGGTGATGCAGCTTTGTGCATGTGGGTGTGAAAGACTGTGAAATCTTGAGGAGACAAGCACATCTTGATCTTATTGAAATTTCCATTTCTGTCAAGCTCCTAGCTAAATAAAATATTTCAAGTTTTAAAATTCCTACTTTTGAAAGAAGGGACAGAGCAGGACAAGACATTTTTCCCAATCTTTCAATCCAACTCAGTTTTCAATCCTTGTGAAAGACATGGAAAGCATAGCTAAAAGGTACTATATGAGATGGCACGGTTATACTGAGAAAGCCTGTACGTACATATATATATATATATGTACATATATAAAAGAACTGCAACATAAAGCATAAAAGAACTGTGTTCCCTCCCAAAAAAACCTCTTCAATATACCAGAAAACATCGACTTTGCTAGCGTAGAAGTGCACAAATTCTGAGTGAATGAAATGATGGAAAATGGTCACAGGTTTAGTTATATATTCAGATCACAGGCGTAACGAGTTGATGTGTGTTGCAAGACACCACACGGAGAAARGAAGGGTCATTTTCAAAATGACTTATCTTATCTGTTGGACCACTTTGGACTCCAATCACCTTAAAAGTTTTACCAGACACTCCAATTTCCAAGTTAACTGTGCTTCAAGAAAGAGAGAAGCGTGTTCAAACCTTAACAAGAAGTCAAGGTAAGCAGGAGATGTGACAAGGCTCAGGATATTCTCACTCATTCAAGAAACTCAATGTTTAGGCATCCCAAAAATTTCTGTCATTGCTTGTATCAGCGAAACTGCAAATGAACGTGCCAAGGAGGCAATTCATCACACCCCTGGGATCGAGTTGTCTGCAATGAGCAGTGGCCCTAGGAGTTCAAAGCCCCAGTGCTTCCTSGGGCATCTGAATTCCCCGTTGCAGAAATGGAGAGCAGGAACTAGCCTTGCTTTTCCCACACTGCCCATTTSCAAACTCTTTCCTATTAATAGAGTGAAACACTGCAACACAGCTTGACCTACTAGAATAGACTGTAGCTAAAAGGATATGCTGGGCTTTGTACTGTACACAAGGCTTCCTGCATTGATCATCAGGAATGCAGTTTCCTCTGAAGAAGAGCAAGGAACAGCAGATACAGATTCTCACAAATGCAGATTCCTCCCAGSTCTCTAGATGGCTTCCAGCAACTCCTTCTCCAACTTCAGCTAGATCAAAAACATATATGGAGGAAAACCAGCTTTGAATTCATATACACCTGCTTGCATAACTTGGTCAAGTATCGAAATCAAAAGAACACCAGAATTGTCAGAGTGATGGTTTTCGGTTTATGGRAAAGCATTTTGTTCTACAGAGTATTAACTCTAGCAAACAGTTATACCACTATTTTTATGTTTTAGAAATCTTTAAAAAATTACTGTTTTTTAAAAAAATACAATATAGAATAATATTTGGAAGCTCAACAGAAATCATTGTGGAAGGGATTTGACATTCAAGATATGACAGATGGTGCCTTTATAGCAATTAGACTCATTTTCAACACGGAAAATTTCAGGAACAAAATTTGAAGAGTCACCTATTTACTCCTTCCTATACTCCCTCCAAGTGATTAGTCCCTTCTTGGTGCTTACATTTTTTAAAGCATATGCATTTCTTTGAAACAGTCCTACTGTGTAATAAAAATACTCCCAATCATTTCAAAGTAGCAGGATGACTGCTCAGTGCTTATTTGCTCCAGAAACAGGAATCATGCACAAAGCAAGCACAGGAGACAGGATCGTTTTGCACCTTTGGTTCTCTTCCCCATTTACTGTGAAACCCTACAAAGAGAAGTCAATGCTCTTATTTTCTATGGAGCTACAAACAAGAGAGCTATTTGTTCAAGGAAAAGTCAACTTCAATGAGAAGTAGAGGCTTCTTTTGCCAAGACATCTGTTGCTCTACCACAGTGATCAATGAGAAAAGCTCGACCCTGGGAGCAGTAACTGCTAATTAGTAGCTGCTAAGGATCAGTTATGGCAGGAGCAGAACGAAAAAGTGATTTAGGGTCTTGGAAAACACTACTTTAACTTATATTCTTAATTTCTCAGAAATAGGTTGGCATTATTAAACAAACCTTTCCAAACAGATAGTAAAGGAACCAGCCAATGGGCTATAAAATGCATTTTATGTAATTAAGTTTCCCTTTATACATTGTACAAGTGAAAGCCTGAACAAGTATGAATTTCAAAGGACTTCAAGAGTTTCTGCCTTTTCTTTTTTTTTTCCTTTGTAGCTTGATAAACTTGTAGAGAAACAGAAAGAAACGCACAGACGAATGCTCGAGCAACTTCTAATGGTAGAAAAATCACACAGACAGACTCTGTATGAGCTAGAGGAAGAGAAGAGGAAGCACACTGAATACATGGAAAAAAGTGACGAGTTTACAGGCTTATTGGAACAAGAATGCGAAAGGTAAGGTTACCTCTTACATTCTACTAAGAACTTCACATTACCTCCAACGTATCTGCCCACTTGCTTATTCTGCATCTGCGAAGAAACAGAGATTTGCACAGCCATGTTTTGAGAGTTCAGCTATGAAAACATGACTAATTACTCCTAAATAACAGTACTGTCTACGTCTCCCTTAGCATGTGGGTCAACAGGTTGGCAGGTTCTTCAACGCTGTTACAGAACAACTGGTATGTTGCTCCACAGGGAATACAAGGAGATGCACAAATGTGTTAAAAGTTTCAACTGCCATAGAGTGAGTATACCCATCAATACTGTTATGTCTATTTTAAACACCATCAGTGTTCACTGAAGTAGGTAATTCAGCATGGAACCAGACACACAGCCTAGAACGGCCTGAAAAAACAAAGACGTGACAAAAAAAAAAAAAAAGAGATTTGGACAGACCACAGACATACAGAGAGGAAACAAAGGCAGAGGGTGATTTATGGAAAGCTTTAAAAGAAAGTCATAAAGCTCCTATATCTAGATTGGCATAAAAACTCTAAATAAAACTTTTACACTTGATCAAGTGTGGCCTAAAATCACAAGAGGTTATTTAAACAGTGTGAAGACCTCAATATCAGCTCTTTATTAATGTAATTTAGTGTCTTTCTTGCCTAGAATAGAAATTTTAAACTATGACTTCTCTTTATCTGAAGTAAAACTAAACACATCCCTAAGAGACCAAAAAAAAAAAAAAAAATTGAAAAGGAAAAGAGAATTGAAGAACACTTCCTAGTCCCTGGATAACTAAGCTAAAAGATAGGAGAATATCGTCTGTATTTCCCTTTGCTTAGGAACAGCTTCCAGATGGAAGCGTTTGGGTGTGAGAATGTCAAGCCTTTGCTAAATTCACATTACGCATAGATAATTCTTCCTCTGCTTCTCCTGTGTAACATCATGTTCCATGCGTTTTGGCAGCAATCACTGCTTTCCCACTACACCTCTCTGCCTCAGGTCCATGTGAGATAGCACACATGTTCTCCACCAAGCACACGGCTGTGTGTATGCACAGCAACTAAATGAAGGGGGAAAACATCTCTTTCTCTCTCTCTCTCTCTGTCTTTATTTTATATATACATATATATATACACACACACCCATATATATATATATACACACACACACATACACAAATGTAAGCAAGCATAGGTAAACAAGAAAAAAGTCAGAGACACCCCCCCCCATAAGGCATAGAATCAAATTTTTACTCTAAAAAACCTTTTTCTGAGACATCATCATCCCCAGGAAAAGAAGTGAGATGAGTGGAAGTTTTCATCTATGCTCTCTTTTTCTGAAAATCTGCGAGACTCATCACTTGGAGACAGAGCTAAACAACGATGGTCGCTAGATGTGGCGAAATGTTACATCAGACACAGGTGCTCAYACGGGGCGAAAAGCTGCACAGAAGGAAAGACATCATGATCTGTGTATTTTAGTTCTCCTGTGAAAACAGGATAAACGTCTGATTAAAACTCTCCTCCCTGCCTCTCCTCCACATTCCCCAAGAAGACTATAAAGCATTTACCACTATTATCTGCAACATTTAGTATATCTGCCTGGAAATAGTGGGGAGAAAAATATTACTGAGGTGCCTAATGAGACCTTAGAGGACGTAATAATAGATCTCAGATTAAGTCTCAATTTTCGTGTTTTCTTTGGAGGACTCATTTTATGTGGAAAACCCTAAAGGGGTGTGATGTCACATACTGAGCTGATTCCAAAGCATTTGCCAAGTAATGTCACCGTCAAAACCTTACACAATTGCCTGCCATAGCGAAGAAAAAAATATATATATATACACCACACATGCACACAGCAAGGACAGCAAGTTATGACACAGCTCCTTCTATACTACTCTATGAGACTTGACATTCAAAAGACATATCCATGCACGAAATGACCCTTCCTTCCATTTCTAACTCCCCAGGCAGATTGTAAACCTTCTGAGGATACAAATTTTACAATGTGACTTGTGAACAAATGGAGCTCCTGGAGAAGTTTTACACATGAAGCAATGAAAGTTATTCTTTGCTACTTTTCCCTTCAACTATATTAAAAAGAAAAACAAACAACAACAAAAAAAAATCAAATGCACAAAGCAGTAATCATTGGTCAATGAAGCTTCACTTTTCCTTCCTTCCTGCTAAGTAGGAAGTAGTACTCTCTTGCAACTGTGGACAGCTATACAACAGTCACAACCATTTTAGTTTCAAAGCAAAATCCTGCATGTCCCTTCAATTAGTAAAAACACTGTTTTGTTTTATGAGCTGGCAAGGCTGCAGTATACGCTAAAGATATCCTTGAAGATAGAGAATGTTTGCGATCCAAACAYGGTACATGAATAATACGTAACTATGTGATCAAAACAAAAACAATTTAGATGTCATGGGACAGCAACTAGTCACGCTGAAGTGCTGAAAACGACTGCYGATAGTAAGAATAAAGAAACCACTAGTCAGCTCCAACTCTTGCATATGACTGTGATTTTGTGTTTGAATAAGGACAGCAACTCTTACTATCCTCAAGTTTCTATCAAAGAAAAGCAGTTTCTCTTATGCATACACTTAAGGAAGAACAAAACTTACCTCCACCTCTACTTTCTACTGCATTTCTACTACATTATTTCTTAGATATCAGACTTCTATTATTAAGAGAGTTTAAAACTATGTTCGCATCATACACAAAATTGAGTTGACAGTGACTCAGTAAAACATTTTACCATCCAATGATGCCCTCTGACTTCAAGGCAACAAGACCAGGTTTAGCCAAGGCAATTGTACATTGTCATATTTGGGAGTTTAGGCTTACAAGATGACTGGTGACAGTTTAAATTTGCCAGGTGTGAAAGCTCGATTAGTTCCTAATGTTAAACCTTTAGGCATGTTTTTTTTTTTTTTTTTTTTTTAAGTTGTGAGCCACAACTACCCCTCCATGACCTTGCTGCAGTTAAGATGGACAAAAGCAGTCTTCCAAATGGAAAAAAGCATCTCCCTCCATAGAGTCAACTCAGTATTATACACACGAAATGGTTTGTTAGTAGTTTGGCAAAGGAGAAAGGTTATCTTTACTTACTTAAATAGGCATTTACATGTACAGAATGATAAATCCATGTCACTATCATATTTTTTTCCATCTTCAGTCAGATATGCTGAAAACCCTCTATTAACTAAAAAAACACTTTTGTGGAGAAAGAGAGGCTAGTAAGCAAGGACTGGACTTCCCTACAATATAACCGAAGCGCAATACATATGCATACAGAGCAGGCAGGGGCACAAAGGCAAAGTGCATGYGCACATAGTGTATATATAGTGTATAGTGTACGTACAGCAGTTAAACCCACCATATTACTGTACAGCTCAAGCCTAAAGAGAAAATAGCATCCAAAATTAGCATTACAGGTTCTCATGTGAACATAATCCGAAGGTAGTCAGATATTGAGACCACTCAAAAAAAAAAAAAGTGCCTCTGAAGAACCGTAGCATAAAAGTCAGTTTGTATGGAAGCTCTTTGTTTTTCATAGACATGAAGGGGAAGATAGGATTAAGATCACCTGCTCTTTCATAGGTGCTCTTCTTGTTTTTCAGACCTACACAGCTAAGATTTGGCTCCTTGAAGTCTCTTTTTCCCAGCTTTTTTTTTTTCTCCTCATCCTTTTCTTTCCTGTCTCTTCTGTTTCTCCTTTCCCTTGCTCCTCACTTTTGCCATTTTTGCCATTTTGATATTTCTTGCAGTTCAGTGTTAACAACATTAAAAGAAAGTTGAGTTTACATGCCAGAATCTATTTCAGATAATCAATTAATGCAACCCAGTGCTCAAGGACGGTATCAGAAAAGAGAACATATGCCAGAAAGTAGAGATAGGTGTTGCATATTCCCTACTAAGGGAATATCATATTCGCTGCTCTTCACATGACTCTCATTTTTGCCCCATAAAACAAACAAAACAGCAGCTACAATGGGTCAAGATTGTGTTCTCTATTATTCCCTTGCCTATTATAACTTATGCCTCTTTTCACTGCAATTTTTGAAAGACGTGGTTAAGAAAAGCAGACCTAAAAACACACACACAGCACTTCTAAACGCTCAGATTGAAAGGCAGATTCCACTGTATCTTCCCTGAGGACATAACTTCTTGAATAAATATAGTTATTCACATTTCATATTTTATAGTATAAATGAATAATATAAGCTGTTATTTTAGGAAACATTTAATAAAGGTAAAATAGAAAACTGCAAGGTTTTCCAGGCAGGTACATCCTTAGTTTGAAAGCATATGCCATATGCATGCAAGTGTTCATGTGCTTACACATCACTCCTCAAGACAAAAAAATAACACACACACACACACACACACACACAGAGTAAAATGATGAGCAACTCACACAGTTACAACTCCCAAAGATCATATAAAGAATGCAGCCAGAAGAGGGAAAAAAAAACCAAAAATATACATAATGTAATCTAACATTCACTAAAATGAAACTTTCTATTTATGCTCAAGCATAGAGGGAAAAAGGAGGAAAGGGGGGAAAAAGTAACATCTGCCAACTAAACTGTATTCCACTACATCCAACATTTCTTCTTCACCCATCTAGTAAAGGGTCTTTTCAGTGTTCTAATAAAAGTTACTGCTATACTTACCTGAGGAGTCAGCACTCACCAAATATAACGAACGGCATTTGACCTTCAAGAGCCTCAAAGCTTTACTTGTTCTCATCTTACAAAACACCACAAAACACCACGCTCGTCACYCCAGCTCATGCCTCCCTCCACAAAGGTTTGTCTGTCAACATGATATCAAATATTAAAACAGGTTAGAAAGGACTTATGGAGGTCTCTAGACCAACCTGCTGAAAGCAGGGATATTGTCCAAGTTAGATTAGGTTGCCTCAGCCAGTTGAGTTTTGAAGATCTCAAGGACCTCCACAAGCGGTCTGGGCATCTCCTAGAGCCTCTCCAGCCCTTGCCTGGACATGCTTCCCTTCAGCTTCAGCACAGGCATCACTCCAGGCTGGCTCCTGCCCTGTGTTCAACTAAAGCTGCTTATGTTAATGGTTTGGTAACCACCTCTTGGGCAGACCTCAGAACCAAATGCCTAATCTTTCTTCACCATCTCACTGCCCTGGACACAGATGAATGTTCAGCAGTTGCACAAAGCTGCTGTGACTCCCCTTGGACCTTCCTTAATTTTCTCAGTGCTTCTGCAGTGTACCTCATGTCAGAATCCCCTCACTGTTCACCTCTACTCTACACTTGGGGCCCCATTCATCTTTGTCTTGAGTTTTCTTTCCTTTCACCTGYACCTTCCATGCTTTTACCTCACAGAATCTCAAATATAGTCTTCATCCCCGTGCTTGTGATTCTCAGACCTACTGCAAAGACCAGCACAAAAAAAGTCTCAACTTTGGGAATGATTTTTTATCATTTTCACAAGAGCAGAGAGGAACTTGCCCTCTTTTATCCACCTGCCCATATTTCAGGCTCAAGATTATCCTAGATCTCATTTGTTAAAGCTATGGTAACAAAGACATGCCATTTGTCACTCAGCCTGTCAAGACTACGCACATTTTCTATCTGAGCATATCTACATGGAAGTCTTACAAATCCTTCTGCATCGTATCTTCAAGAAAAAGAAAACAAAATAGCAAAAACACGTTTCCATCCATTTAACTAAATTAATCCTTTCTGCAACTCATTATCAAAACTTTCCGCCACTGTTTGCACATTATCTATTTCACCCCCTCTCTACCCATTTTCACTGGATATACTGTCATTACTGAAATAAGGCTTGTTGTGTACCTTTAAGGCACACCCATATCCATTCATTAAGTGTCATTAACTAAATCTCCCCCAACACACTAGCAATATACCAAAATTAAACTATATTATGCTGTAAGTATGTGGTATTGAGTATGCAAGAAATGTGATTTCATAAAACTGTGCACTTCAGGACAAACTATTTTTTTAGTGTCTGATGAAAAGTAATTACTACATATAGTAGGTCAAGTGAGCAGTGATTGAAAACTGATATAGTGAGTCAAGGGGAGAAGGAACCATCTTAATTAAAATTCAAGTATGCTTTAAATCTGACACATTCACACATTGGAATAACAATACATTGCATGTCCAGCACTAGAAAATCCAATATTCTCTAACAGTGGGTATAATTAATATTTGCTGTTTTTAATGAAGCCAATTAAGTACTGTAAGAAGCAGGATCTTATCTCTGTAGAAAGCTACAGTAAAAATAAACACAGTTGACTTATTCCACATACGTTACCAGCAGTTTTTAATTTCATGCACATTAAACTATTGTTGTATATTGCATTGTACTCAAATGCAATCATTTCCTTTTAGTTTTCTGGCAATGAGTTATATATATTACATATGCCTGAGACTATGTCTTGCAAGTTGTGAAATGGATGCCAGATCTCTGTACATTTGACCTTTTGCATGGGTATCTAGTGTTCTGTAGGTGAATAAGAGACCAACCGCAAGCAAAACATTAGCATTCTTATTCTGCATTACTCCCCATCGGGACAGCAGCACTAACACTACCACTGAGCCATAGAGACAAACTCAAGGAAGTGATGTACACAGATTAATTACCTCATGCTAGAATGTGAAAAAAATATATGTACCATAATACTGCATAACTTTCAACAGATGTTGTGAAATCAAGCTTGTCAAAATTCACATGATTCAGAGATTTCCACCGCAGCTTCTATGYGTGATGCAGGGTTAAAATACTTATATATATGTATATACATACATACATATACACACACACACACACACACATTAAAAAAGAGGGTGTAGGGGGAGAGGCAGATTCAAAAGAGCTTTAAAAGTCCAAACTGTTAAGTAAGGTCAAATTATGTTTATTCAAATCAAAGATTAAGAATAAACACAAACAGGAAGAGGGCATTCAGTTCAGTGTTAATACAATTACAAAACAGTCTCTAGATCTGTGGTGCAATTTCAAATTATTCCACCTACTCTAAATTAGCAAGCAGATGTAACATTTAGGTGATAATTGTTTCTCATGCAACTCCACTGGCACTGGAGGAATCAGAGAGAAGGCTGAGATTTGTATCTAATTTCTTTGAATTCTGAACACATAAGACATCCCAATCACTGCTTTGGGCTCCTTGTCACAGCTAAAAATCACAACTATCATTGTGTAATTGGTGTGGGGACATCACCAATRATATAACTCCTTAGCCAAGCTAAGCAACAAGGCAAACAAATATTCTTCCACGCTTCYCTCTCTTTCTCTTCCCCTTTCAATGGGAAAGCATGTGATGATCCTTGCCTCCTACTCAACTGCAGACCTCCAAGAAAGAGTAAAATCTCCTGAAAGGGATGTTCATGGAAAACCATCCTGATGGTAGCTTGGTCAGCACTTTTAACCACAGCGTCACAGGTAAAGGGAATGATCATCTTTCTAGGCTGGCAAATCCCAACATATTTATGGCTCCGTAAACCAACACCAACTTCATATATTCTGCCTGGAACCTACCCAATGACCAGTAAGGACAATGAAGCACTGGCAAAATATGCTCCTGGTGGCCACTACTCTCACTGGTCAGGCACTCTCTCTATTCACCCAGTTCACATGTCCAAATAAGACTCAGTGCACAGCTCCCCATGCAGCACATCCTAACTTTTCTCTTCACAAGCAAMACCAGAAGCAGACGACTACAGCAAGACCTGTGCCCAAAAAAAGACACAGGACACTTCTGAGTCACTGCTGGCTGGGGCAGGGCGAGCAGCAGAAGCTGCCATAGGATTTCGCAAGCAGAGTGCTAAAAGAAAGCAAATAAAACACCAGACAAAAATCTACAAATCGATCCCTGACATAAATGCTGGACATTACCACCTTTTCCCATAGGAATAGCMCTTTCTGGAAATAGTAAGCTCCTGTTTGTGTGTGGAAGAGAAAGAATCACAAGTACGTTAAAATCTTTCTTGTGGTAGAAAACTTTAAATCACTCAGATATGCTATAATTAGTTTCACATCTTAAAAAGCAGGGGAAAAAAAAGACCTTGAGAACAGAAACTGAAGGTCACATCAGTTATCAAGACCGGCAGTCTAAATTCATGCTCAATTTTCCCATGACATTCTATGAACTTCAACATCATATATATACATTGTAGGAAAGAAACATGGGCAACTGAAGCAGTTTAAGGATAACGTCACAGCCTTCGTCTCTGTGCTTATGAAAGTAATTTTAAGCAGTGAGAATAAACAGGAAAACCAGTAGCACTAAATCTGCTGAGAACACAGATTACTATAGAGACTTATAAAAATAAACATTGATATCTCCTTACATGAAAATTAGCTTTTCATGTAAATGCRTAATTTCTTGTTCCTTGACCTTGAAAGGCACACTGTACGATGTCCCAAGAAGATAACACAACAGGTATAACTACACAAGGTAGGAGGCAGCCTACTTAAGGATCTGAAAACCAAGCAGTGACAACACTGAAGGGGCACACTCAATATTTGAACCCTTCTGATTCAGAAAGTTGGGGAAATCCATACAATACGTATTGAAACAGAAGAGGTCAGGACGGACAAATGAGCTTTGTTTTTAATATTCCTGTTTCAATTCCTGTATTTCGGGATTGTGGTGGATGGCTTAGAGTAGGGAAAGGAGTAATGGGATATAAATACAAGAAAAGCCATTAGATCACCCTGACAACAGAGGGTTGTTCTCCAAACATACTGTCCACAGCTTTGCTTCTTGTTTCAAATGTCCAAAACACCAAAAGGTCTCAAGTCCTGTAGAATTGCTATATAAAAGGCACATCTATAAAAGTTGCATTGTTTTCAAAGTACTCAAAACACCACTACTCATTCAAAATATTCTCTTTAGCAATTTAAGGCCGTCACATCTAGAACTGCTACTCTCTTTTTCTGGATACTGAGCTAAATAAGACTCAAGAAGAGCCTCAAGCTACTCGTTTTGGCCATAGATGCAAACTTACCTGATATCTCCAACGCTCCTTACACATTATACTAACTTCCCTSTTCTTTATAGTTTGGCAAAAGGAAAAATAGATGGGAAAAGGAAATAACGTCTCCCTAAAATGGTGACCTTACATCCTCCTAGATCTTCAACCTGGTTCACATGCTAAGAATTTTAGGATTCTCTCAGATCAGAAAACTTCTAGTGCTGTATACCATATCCTGATGTATAAATTAATGACTACTAAACTGATTTTTAGGGATGTTCAGATCCCACAGATTCTCTCCAAGTCACCAGAAAATTGGAGCATCGTTAATTCAGACTTTTAGCAAAAATGTCATGTTTCTCACTTGAAAGTTCTATTTTACATCCAACTGGAGGACTGAGAAGCAAGAGATACTCCCCAAAATCCTAAATCTTCTCTCTTTTTTCCCCCCCGCTCAGTACTCTTGCCAACTAAGTACTGGATGTCTTTGCATTCCATCACATCAGAGAATGAGTCAGTCTGTCCTGAATTGGCCTTCTAAAAGGAAATTGAGAAGTTTGATGACATATTTGGATAAACACATTCACTGGATAAAGTTACTTAATTTTTTAATATCTCCTSAAGTTTGCTATAAACCTTCAAAATCCTTATAGACTAGATTTAAGTGGGGCCAATAAAAACTATATATTATAAATAAACTTAATGAAAACCACCATATTAAAACTCAAAGGACCTTGTAAACATGCTTGTCAAAGCCTCGCCATTGCAATACAGTGCCACATCCATAAATCCTTGTTATTAATTGCTAGTCAGCCCCAACTCATATTGAAATATCAGCCCTATATAGATCATACTTGGTTCAGAACCCATTTTTCTCATGGTCTCTGAACACAATGTAACTGCCAATGCTGTAGCGGTGACTGATGGAGTGATGGAAAAAAAAACAGAGCTTATATGGTTCGACTCTGATGAAAAGTTACTAAAGATTGTTATCATCTGTGTGGCCAATACCTGCCCTAGAAATAAGAGATGGTTAAGATTCCTTGTATAGGTTAGTACAGGGTGACAAATACTGAGCTCATCTAACTTCCTCAGAACTTGCTTTAACAGAATGCAAGGATACTTAAAATGCCATGCTACTGGAAAGCAGGGTTTCATCCTGTAGCAAACACAACAGTTTGTAACTTAATAGATAAACTACTTCGATTGAAAGAACATATCCTGTAGTTGAAGGTCCCAACTTCTATGGATTCTCAACCTCTTTAGTTCTACGTTTACTTCTGATGTAAAGAAAGTAAAATAATTTCAAGCAATAAATCTTCAGCTAGCTCAATGCGTGAAAGATACAACACCAAGCACCATTTGCTGTGCAAACTTACAAGCAATAACTAAGACTAGGATTAATTTGTTTAAATTTCTTGACTGTAACCAATATCAAAATTAGGACTTCATTGCTAGCATTTCATTAGTGCATGCAATTTAACACACAGAAATACAGAATCACAGAATGGTTGAGGTTGGAAGGGACCTCTAGAGATCATCTAGTCCAACCCCCTGCTCCAGCAGGGACATCCAGAGCACGAGGCATAGGGTCATATCCAGGCGGGTTTGGAAGACCTCCAGAGAAGAAGCCCCTGCAACCACAACTCTCTGGGCAGCCTGAGTCTTAACCCAACATATGCAACCTTTCTCATGGGGATTTTGATTCTGAAATGCATACTTATCATACCTACAAGGCAGCTATAGCATTTTTGGAGAAAAATGAGAAGGGTCCATTCATGATAAAAACAACACAAAAAGGTCTGTGAAAAGCACATGGAAACAAGATTAGCATTTTTGCCACTTGCCTAAAAGCTGGGCTCTGTGGCTACTTCTCTGAAACCATGCTCGTAGCAAGGTGGATGTTCAGGGATGCAGACAGTGAAGGAGCTTTTCAGTAAGTGCTTGAAAAAATGAGGCAGGAAGAAATAGCTTTKTTTTACTAGACTAGGATACACAAGCTCCACCTAAAATAGCACAGAAATAGACTGCTGCTATCTGAAATTTAAAAGGAGGTTGAGGAGTGTTTATACTTTTCAGAAGGTTGACAGGTGCAAAGGCAAACACAGGTCAGGATGACRCATCACTTGGGGATGCGATCAAAAAAATTCCATATTCTTGGGGAGGAATGGGGGGGAAGTAGAAAAGAAGTTAATGAAGTTCATACAGGAAAGAGCAAAGATCTGCCTAAACAAAATAATATTTCAACTAAGCAGAGCTTGTTAAAAAAGAGCCAGGATATGGTTTATTTGCTGCTACATGAATAAAAAGTCTAAATACCTAAGATAAAAACTAGTACGTCTATTTTCAAATGAGTACATAAACAGAATGTGCTTCTCCRTTAGTGAAAGTCAGGGAAAGGCTGCAAAGAAGCAAATAAGAAATGCATTTAATTCTAGAAAGGCATAGGTAGAGTCCCTATGGGCTAAATTTCATATATAAAGAGATGATCATATAAGAGTGAGACTATTGAATATCAATCCAAAATAATATCACAGAATACACMGTGATAAGAAAGGCAGAAAGAGCACAAATAAAAGAAATCTACAGATATTTTAATATAGAATATATACTTCATTTTTTCCCAACTGCCAGCGCTGGATTCCACTAAGAAGAAAGTGAAGGAGGTTTTCACATTAGATTCCCTCTTTATGGACAGTAAGAAACTAGGGTAGCAAGGGAAATTTGAGATCAAACAGATACAACAAAAGCAAGAGGACTATTTAAGAGTTCTGAAAGTTAAAACTTGCATGAAAAACTAGTTGCTTGTGATTAGCTTCTCCTTTAAATAATCTAAACAAGTAGGAGGTAGAAGTAGTTTTTAACAAGAGAAATTGGAAGAAATTGGCAACTAGTGAGTTAAGATTATACATCCCAACTGGTTGAGAGGAAAGCAGCATCATGTGCCAAGGGGCCCGCACACCTTCTTCATCAAGCCCTTAAACTGAATAATGTCTTGCCCTTCTATCCTCCTTTTAATCTGGAGATCTGCCCTGCAGCAGCTCTGACTGAGCTCAGAGTTAATTCACACCTTTACTAGCAAGAGTTTGTTTTGCAAAACCTTCAACATACATGACAACAAAAACGAAGAGATTGACTCGTTATTTCTACTTGTTTGAAACAGATGTTTACAAAAGACGATTTTTAATCTCATTTCTTATGGCTGTATGCCTAACCATGCTCCTGCCATTCTCCCATTCCTCAGCTAATTTCAGAAGAAATGTAAGAAACAAGCAAAGACTTCTAAATCAGGAAGTTCCTACAAGATTCCTGAAAAGAGCAGCTCATCCTTGAACACCCTGTCTCACCCCACTGAAAGTAATCTGCAGAAATATTTCATTTTCATCATAATAGGTGGAAAATCTTGGTAGCTTACACATTATTAGGCATTAGGAAATCCAGTCTCACACACACACACACACACACACACACAAATAACAAACAGAACCAAAAACCTGTAAATGAAGCTCTGTTTCATCCAAAACAATTCTCTTCCACAGCAAGTAATGATCTTTTATATATATATGAGTGTGTGTGTGTGTGTGTGTGTGTGTGTGTGTGTGTGTGTCTGTAAAAACACCTTATAAAACAGCTGCCCATCTTTAACACAACAACAGAAGTTAAGACCAGAATCTCAGCTTTGCGATTACAGAACCTGAAGAAGATTCAGAGGAACACTGCAATCCATTTTTTAAAAAAGTCAAAGGATGAGACGATCGGAATGCAAACATAGTCCCTGAACATGTCCCTGAAAATATCAGTAATTAAATCCTTAGCCAAATTTTCAAGAAATAAGCACTGGCATGTAGGGGTCATAGTTTTAAAAGAGCTCAAGCATTCAGCCTTTGCCCTCTTGGAGAAGTACAGCCAGACTCTTCAATGTGTTCAGGCATGCAGCAGTTCATAACAATAACAGACAGAAGGACAAACATGGAGCTCACAGAGAGGGAAAAAAACACAAAAACCCACAATCACCTCCAGTACTGCAGGGCGAACATACTTTCTGGATGGGAAGGAGAGGCAGTTTTGTTTGCTTTTAAAAGAGAAATACTAAAAATACCTTCAAGTATGGCTTACCTGAAGAAATTGGAGAGAACACATGGCAAGCCCTCTTCAGCTGAATCCACCAAAAAKGCATTAAGACAAAAATGTAAGCATTTATTGCAATGAATGCTCAAACTCTAGGGAAAAAAATAGTAATACCATACCACCTTCTTCTATAGCTTCCAGATCTCTACCCCAATTCTTTAAGAAACAATTTCTTATGTTGTTTATTCAGCTACCATAATCACAGCAGGAAAAGGAAAATCAGATGATTTCCTATGCAACATTAAATAATTCATTATATTTCCTTATTTAACACTAGTATCTTGCTTTCCACAAGGGTAAAATTGAATGATGACACAGCGTAAGTGGTTACTGAGGCCATAACATATTTACTGTTATTGCACTCAGGACAAACCAACAAGATAAGAGAGTACACAGACAACTATGCACTACAGTTCATAAAATATACACTAAGCAAACACTCCTATGAAAATACTGCACTTTTTCCCTCCTTGTTTTTTTTTCCCACCTGTTTTTCTTAAAAATGAGTTTATTGTTTGCTTCATCTCACCTCAAATACTTCTAGTACTAAGAATCAGTCTACTTCTCAATCCCTTTTTGTTGTTGCCATCAACTGTAGAAAGAACTTTTGCAGTAACCATGATGAAATGCATTTTTTTTTATTGCAGCCAAAAAAAAATAATCCTAATCTTCACTCTCTCTTCAGGCAATGCTTCCATTTTTTCAGTTTTATCTGAAGTATCAGACTGTATTATAATAGGTATATGGCTCCTCTGTTTTAGTAAGTTAGGCCTAGTAAGTCTGAGTCAAATTTTGAGCTGCTATAATGCACATTCTCCCTCTCTGATTTCAGCTGTCAAGTTGGTCTTGTCTGGCATCCAGGAAGCCACTTCCCACCTTCCCAACTCTCCCTTTTTGTCCCTACCACTGTCAGCTCCAGCACACATCACACACCGGATTCTCTCTCCTCTGTGGTAGCAGCCAGAGACTTGGGGTTCACAAATGCAGGCAGATGATCCTCAAATGAAAGCAAGTTTGCAGGCTTCTGTGAGCATTTCTCCGACTCCCTTCTCAAACTTTTCCTGCCTATAAAGATTTCCTTATGTTGTGAAAGTAATCTCAAGACAACTCTGGAACAACTTAGGTGCACAGGGAAAATGGAGTGAAAAATCAGAAAAATGTTTAAAGCTATAGAAAGCAAGACATGGGATTGGAGAATAGCTGTAATATAGAATCACAAAGAAAAGAAGGAAGAATTAAAAAAAGGAAGGAAAAAGAAAGAAGGAAAAGAGGCAACTTTCCTCAACAGGAGACAAACCCTCACCCAACAATATCTCAAAAGTGTCTGGAAATTAGAGATTTTATGGAAGCTTGCTCATTTCTG
This sequence comes from Nothoprocta perdicaria, assembly GCF_003342845.1. NCBI lineage: Eukaryota > Metazoa > Chordata > Aves > Tinamiformes > Tinamidae > Nothoprocta > Nothoprocta perdicaria. Next base: position 654,232 of record NW_020454860.1, read on the forward strand.
TTCTGTATTCTGCATTTTGGAATGAGTGAAGTTTGGCTAGAACAAACAGAGTGTATGGAAGTTGCATTAACTCTCATTAGGATCCACTTGGCAGTAAAAGATAAAATAATTAGGAAATTGGTGCTAACTCCACATAATAGAAGAGCTGTCTTTTTTCTTTATTCAAGTAGGACATTCTTATTTATCAGCATAAGGGAAAAAAACAAGCCAAAATTTGATTTTTAAGCATTTGGCTAAGTTTAGAGTTACAAAACATATTCACATTAAGAACCTGAGCTATGCTTGAATGTTTGATATCAAAATACTCTGAGCTGAGACACTAGCAGAATAAACTACTTATTATCACTGTCAGTATCAATTACAGCTCCTGTTTGCCACAATCCTTCCCAACCAGAGGCCGGCTGAGAGCCAAGCAAAAGTGCATAATTTAAAACACTCAATCAGTTACATTCTGAAACATTTTATTTAGTGCTTAATAGGCTCTCCAGGGACAGGGAAATTCCTGAAGCGCATTGTTTTGACACAGGCTAAACCAGACCTTTCTCATCACTATGTTTTTGGCAATCTGACATTAACGCTTTAGATTAGATTCCAAAATATAAAAACATGCATATATATGCCTATATTTCTGTACTTACACTAAGATGCTGAGCATTTCTGCTAATCTAGTATTTTTACATTTCATCTTTAACCTGTCATTTTCTAATTTAGTAAAATTTCTATATACATTTATATATTTGCTCTTCCATCTCCTGTTTGTGAAAGATTTCTTGCTTTCTGTATTAAGAGAGGGCACAATCAAGTGCATCACACACAGCGCATCACAARTGTATAGGGAGGGCTGTTAAGGAATTGCTCTTCAATTTGTTTCATATTACAAGGAYAGAGAGAGTTCCTAGTAAAATAAAACCATGGTAACTCCAAAGGTGAAAGAAACAAACATTTTAAAATATAATTTAATTGCTAAACAGATGTTGATGCTCACTAGGCCCAAGAACTGATGCAATTGTGTTGTGCTATTTCMAATTTAGATGCAAAAATAAGGCACTGAAATTTTTAATAGCCATTACAATATCTCAGGATTCAGAGGCAAGTGAAGAAGAAAGATTATCCTGAAATGAAATTCATCTCCTACATGCTATATAGTACATAGGCTCAGATTCCAACACACATCATTATTGTTAAGCTTTATTCTGAACCTTCTTATGCTTTTTTCAGAGGGTCATTTTTTGAGAAGATAGCAATTAAAAAAGACTGCTCTCTGTGCCAATAAAGAACTGATTGAAGAAGCAGCTTTGCTAACTCCAACTTGACATATTCACATTTACATATCATCCTTTGCACTTGATATATTACTTGATTTTAAAGTGCTTAAGCTACACGTACACAGCTGCGTACGCCTCTCCCTTTCCTGTCACAATTACACAAGCTGAATATACAAGATAATCAGAAAAAAACTTGGAGATTTATCATTAGTTTAAGTTAAAAAACATTTGTGTCTCCTCCCTTTTCAAACTACTAAAAGTAAATGTGCATTGAATGGAGAAAAAGTTAAAAGGGGAAGTTAAACTTTGTATTTCATACAAATACTGGACATACACACACACACACACACACACACACATATATATATATATATATGTAAAAGACTGTTCCTTGAATGTTGTTTCCTTTACAGCGCACCTTAAAAAGTTCAAAAAAAACATTCAAAACATAACAAGTGGGCAATACTGCTATTTGTAAAAATGCAGCATATTTCATTGGTTGTGCCTGCTGACAAATTGACCGTAAGGCAGTTTCTTACTGCAGAGCTGTCCTCAGTCTTGGAGATGTGGCCCTTGGAGCTGCCCCTCTCTAACATTGCACGTGTGCCACTCGGACAGGATCTGAGGAGGATTTGGTTGGCTTCACTTCCAAAAGCATCTCAGCCCTTTCCTGACTGAGAGCCCAACGGAGGACGCGGCAGGCCTCGTGGCCTCAAACACACCAAGCTGCCTTTCCTTTCAAACACAACTTCTGCAGAATAAGTACTACATTAATTTGGAGCAGGAGTGCTCAGCCTGTCCCACAGCCAGCCTCTCCTGGTCACCATGGGAGAAGACTCCACTTGCAGCACCCGACCACACACTGGGGCTCCCTATACGGGTGCACCTTATACTGTCAGGCCATGCCCAACCCCTGGGTCCCAGATGGGCTCTCCTAATCTAAAACAAATCTTGTATCGCTAGAGCAGAATGAGGTTTTACCACTTAATAATTTGTTAAATGGTTTTGCCTTTTTTTTTTTCTTCTCTTTTCTCTCCTTTCTTTCTCCTCGGATCGTGCAAGATCAGATTAGGCTAGGCTCAGTGCTTATCTGTTGTCTTCTGTGTGGCAGTGTTAACAAGCCTGGAGCCTTTCATGTTGCCATTCGATAAGGYATTCAATCTTAAGCAAGAATAGTCACCAGAGGCATGTTGAATCAAATAAAAGTCTATGTCCAACAATATACATCAAATAAGAAAAAAATGCAACATTTCTGCACACAGCAATACAAACTGTTTTTCTCTTCAAAATTACACTTCACATGTTTCACTATTTCTTTAGCCAAATTCTGAAAAGGATAGAAAATCTCTCCCAACAAGAAAATACAAGTAAAACATACTAGGAAAGACCTATTTATTCCGGACTACCAAGTGCCTGCAAAAATAACATTGTGTTTGTTGGTGCACTAAATATACACAACTATGCAAAAATAAAGTTAGGATGTTTTGGATTCCTGGGAGGGCAGGGGAGCAAAGAGAAAACATTTTGCAATGTTTACTCCATGAAAGAAGAACAAGATTTTAACTGCAAATGTAAAATTCCTGACCTGCTGACCATAATCTCAGAAGGTCAGTCCAAGTTTCAATTACTGCCATCTATTTACACAGTTGAAATATTTCATTTATTATTCTTCTTGTAAGCTATTTTAGCACAGTATAATTTCAACACACTGATTAGCTAATATCCTAGGAGTTTATATCATTTAAAAAACATACAGTTTGTTTAAAAGGAAATGGTATACAACAGCATCAGAAGATATTCTAGACTTTAAAAGCAAATATTTACATAGTATTGCCCTAATCATGTTGAATCCTTTTATAATATTCACAAACCTTAAATTATCATTCGTAATAAAACTTGAAAAGCATCAGATTTGTATTCTGTGTAGCTTATCTAGAGAGCTCTTCAGAATACAAAGTTTTTAATCATCTCTAGGTAAAATTTCAGCTCAGGAAAGAACCTGAATTTACAACAAGAACCTGGGCAAGATGGAGAAGTAAACAGAAAAGCTGATCCCTAAAACCCAAAGAGGAAACTCATCCCAGTAAAGCAGGAAAGGATTAATTAAAACAATCTAGAACATATTAAGCCCTGAAAACCAACTCTGATGATTCTGAACAAGAGGAGGAGTCAAATTCAAGAAGAAGCCCCAATCTAAGGCTTAGAGAATCTCTGAAGTGGGAGAACATTGCTGTCTTCCCAGCATTATGAAAGGCTAATGGTACCCAAATGTGGCTTCTAGAGTCAAGTCAATTAATGATTCTCTTCAAAATAACTAGCAACCAATGCAGGGCAATAACAGCAGGGAGGTCAACACTAATGATCATCGTGTACTTTTTAAAGTTAGCGGTATTGTTGGTGGTCATCCTTACACACGGTTAGATCTTCGGACATCTTCCTATATCCCAAGGAAAGACATATCAAGGGAACCGAGAGCAAGCTTTTGGWAGAGAAGGTAGAGATAAATGATGAGATGGCTCCATTTCAGATTCTGGGCAGTAAGGATTGTAGTTCACCTACACACTGCTTCAGGTCAGCAGAGGCAGAGTCCGTAAACAAAGAAAGCAGCTTTATCCTACAACCATCCTCAAAGTAGATGCACTTGAAATAAGCACCCTACCCTTCTGATCAACCATTCCCAATTCTACTGCTGAGAAGTGAAGGCGGACAAGAATTAAAAGGGTTTTCTCCCAAGGTCCTCATGGCAAACCAAAAAACTCAAGATATTGAAATCAGACAAGCAAAGGTCTGCCAGCATCACTAGTTAGGCTGGAAAAGAGCAGCAGTGTGCTGAAAACACAGCATCAGATAAATCTTAATTCAGACAACAGAAATAGAAGCTCATGGCTTTATCCCCCTCCCTGCTATCTAACTCTTACTGGAAACCCTCAAAGATATCTTGAATTCTAAGGAGCATACCTGGCCAAAATTTTCCCAAGGAGTATGAATTATTTACAACTTTTAACCATGGAGAKTACTCCACTGATACTTGCATAAATWAACTTTATCTACCTGAATTCCCTCCCAAAATCAGAAAGTGGATATGCTTCCAGAACTCAGAGATACACATCTGTATAAACAATATACAAGGTAGAGCTGAATCTGTAGTGTCCAATGCTCCAAAAGAAGTGTTTCAAGCAGTTGATAGTTTATAAGAAAAAAAAAAAATAGGTCAGTAAATTATCAGGGATTTTAAACTTGGGGTAAGAACAAGCTTTTAAAGCTCTGCTGATTGAGAGAATGATCTGCTACTTTTCCTCAACAGGCAAGACTCCTGGTAGCATAAGACTACAGAATTCGAGCCAGGGAGAAGCATTAGAGGGATCCTCTCCAACCCAGCATTGTTATATAGAGGCTGAATTAACAGGGGGCAGCAGTTACAGCTGGACATGGAAAAAGGAAAGGGGATGAGCTGGCTTGTGTTAGGAAGTGGCTGGCATTACCCAAGTGCACTACACACGTGCACTTGTGTAGGTTTCCCATTGGGCAGCCTGCACACRGCTGTTTAAAATTTTCCTTTTTTGCAGGATCACTGCCAGTCATAGCACACAGACATGGAAACTCTGTTGCTGAAAAGAGCTGTACAAACAGCCTGAAGTTTCTCACACCATAAAAACGCTGTATCTTGTGATTTCAGTTTCACGATTGTCAAATACAATGACTTAAGAGCCACCAACTGACTCTTTTCTGACAGTTGACAGTAGATATTATTTTATATATTTTAACTAAGATCCTGGAGAGGGAAAAAAAAATCAGCTAGGACAAGTCCTCACAATATTTTATGCCATCATGACAGTCAATTCATGGAACAATTCAAATTTGTTGACATGTTTATGATATCAAAGGCAGTTCATCTCCTTAACAATTACTCGCTCATAAACTGAAATTCAAACAGAACAGCAAAAGGACTAAATTTTCCAAAACACACTCTACAAAACTGATTCCTAATTGGGGATGTGAAAGATAAAAGGATGCAAGCCTTTTTCCCATTCAGCCTGCAATGTTCTAGCCCAGGTAACTGGCAAAGCATCATCTTAGAGATGCATCACGTTCTTATGCATCAAACAGAGCATTCACTGCTATATTTGGCATCTTCTCCTGCCCATTTCTCTCTTTCACAAATCAGCCTCTACATATTCAGACTGCAGGGCTTGTGTGCAAACTCTGCTCTCCTACTCAGTATGTTATGGTATGAAGTTACCATTCTTCACTGGAGACAAAGGAAGTACTGAAAACACATGCAATACTGCTGCCAAAAATTGAAGAAAAATTGACACAATTTTTTCAAAAGTTCTCCATGCTTAAACAAGAAAGAATTGGTTGCATAGATATATGAGAGCCACCATGAACGTCCTTAACAAGAACTTGGACAGATCTTAAGGCAGTCATTCCATCTCTTCTCATTAATGTGGAAACATCCCCTATAAGAAGACCTTCCATGTCTTTCTTAATTTTAAGTAGATTAAAGATCTTAAAGAGATTTAGGCGACACAGTGTTCACTACACAATGTACAAACTCAGTATAGATTGTTTTTTTCTATATTTCTGTGCACAAAGTCACACCAAACTGGGAATACTCCTCATATACTTTGCACTGACAACACTATTTTGGGTGATGCTTATTTTCAGTACAGCTCTGCTACTCATGAAGCAGTAAATATCTTAAGTTGCATTGTCATAAACATTCTTGCTAAATTAATATGGTTAGAAAGCCCACATAACTGAATATGAAAATATATCAGGTTTTCAACATTTCCTCTTTCAAAATGAGAAGATGGACGAAGGCAGGTGTGTGATTTTGCATTCGTATTTTTCTTCTGTTCTGTGGCAAAAATTAGTCTTGGATCTCACACATAACCTTCTACTCCCTCAGAGTTCTCTGGACAGACCTTAGGAGGGAATTGTAAGATATGAGCTATATAAAGAAAACCTGAACAAATGCAGCACAGTTTTTTTGTCTTTAAATAAATCAGTCCCTCAGAAGTTAAGTGTACCAATTATGTGGCTAACGTTAGGGCAACAAATTTTCCCTTGCCTTCCTATTGCCATATGCCTGTCATTTTTTTTCCCTACAGTTTCCATTGACTGTTTCAAACATATGTTGCCACTTATGTGCCAAGAAAGGAATCTCTGAATTACCCCCTTCATGTATGATGAAATGGCAGACTGAATGGAGCCAGAGAGAGCACCATTAGCAGTTATTCACACTTCTGTTTTCTCTTAACTTCCTTTTCTCCAAAGTTTATTCCTTCTACGTAAGGGGATGTGTAACTATAAAGCCATCCATGACTCATGCTGCAAAATATATAGTTCTAGACATGTACCAGAGAAGTGATTTTTTTTTTATTTTCATTTTTTTAAGGCCACCTTAAATAAACTTTTTCTCCTTTTAGTTTCCAGATGGAGGATTCCTTTGTTAATCTCTTACCCAAGCATCAACACAAGCATCCAACATTCTTTTCTTGTAAACTCATTGCTCAGTTTAGTAGTTTTTAGCCTCTCTGCTTGGAACTCTTGCTTTCCTGGGATCAGTCTAGGTGCACACTTCAAAATTCAAGAGCAGTGGACCTCAAAAACAGACACAGAGCAGCAATTGTGCTCTTCTTTCCTCTCCCTTCCCCACCAAAAGATCACAAAAGGATAAATTTATATACATATTTTTTCCAAGAGAAAAAGAAATTCAGCACAAAGTTAACTGCAGGGGAAAAAAGCACAAAGAACAGAAAAGCAAATGAGTTTGATGACTTGAAATCCTATGATGCTAAGGTATCTATTCTCCTGAAGATGACTACGGCTATACCCTGAAAATCCATCYGAGCAACAGCCCATAAGGATACATTATCTTACTCTAATAATGGAGCAAAATAAAATTAGTTCTTATGCTACAAATTATCCAAAATAYATTTCAAACTTACAAACACCAAAGAGGGGATAAACAGGTAGTTCATCAAGAACTGTGCTGAATAACATGCAAAATAATCAAAAAACTCCAGAAGTCACTCAGTGACAAAATGCAGTGCAAGAGTGTTGGACGGTTTCTGATGCTTTAAAAAAAAACTTCAGTAACTTAAAAAAATCTTTCATGAATAAAAAACTTTATTCAACCGAAAGGAATTCAAGTATTTATTAACCTTACCATTCTCTTCTATGATCTCTTATACTGATTATCAGCATAAAAATTGACAATTAATACCACTAAATCATATATGTTTTATGAGAGGAGACTTTGAAGGAAAAGACCGGAACCATCTATTCAATGCTGGAAAATTACTGCAATTAAATTACATGATCCAAGGCCAAAGAATAACATCTTGCCTTCATTTAAAACCCCAAGAGCATAAGAACATTGTTAAACACTTGAACACCTGGGCTAGTTCCATGAGAATCTCCTTAAATGTCACCATGAAACCAACTGCAACTCATATAGCATTCTGCCTTCCCTTGCTTCTCAGGTTAGTGGTCCCTAAGTCAGAAGATGTCCTTTTCTTATTCATATTCAGTGCTGCAAGTTCCTGCCCTCACTAATATGAACCTCACCCCGTCTGTAAATAAACAATCAGTTGTCACCTTTATTGACAAACAATCATAACATAGCTAAACTCTATTTCTGCTTATTCTGTGGTAAAAAAAAAGAAAACATAAAGAGCTTCAAAACATGCTTCAAGTCATTTTCAATTTTTGCACTTTGTCAAAAAGAAGAATGAGTTAGCAAGATTAAAAAAAGGTGCATATTAGGTCCCCCAAAGTTTCAAGTGACTCTCGTGTGGAATGCAAAAGTTCTTTAGCCTTCTTATAAAAAAAGGAATATCCAGGATCAAGTTAGAAAGGCAAATGGCAGGGGAGTCATGCGGTGAGTTCCACTGCCAAAACAGATAAATCCTATATGTTTATGCTGCTTCTACAAAAMCCCCATTTTTTTCCCCCCTCAATATTCATCAGCAACACATCCACTTAACACTCCAAAATGACCTATATAATCTTTTGTTTCATATAAACATGAATGRGTATCAGGGAGGAAATAACCCACATGAGCAAACTAGCAAACTGTTCTCTAAGCAGAATTGCAGATGAGCAGAAATAAAGCCAACTAGCAGGGCCCTAAACAATATATATGATGCACTAGCACGCATTTTGTTCCATCAAATTTTGAATACTAACAATATTAAGACTATTAAGTACTCATCCATGGTCTTTCCTGCAGATGAATGAAAACAGAGTGTCAACTGATAAAAAGAGAAGCTAAGTCTTTCTAGTCCGTGTTTTCCATTCCATTTCAGGATCTTAAGCATTACACACACTTCTATCCCAGTTGTCTTTGAAGTATCAATCCCAATATTTTCAGGCCAATACTCTAAAAATCAGTATCCTGTTTCAGAGTTTTATAGGAGCACTGGCCATCTGGAATTGATCTAGACAGGATTTGGGGGATTCTGTAAAACATCCAATACTGAATTTAGTAGTTCTGAAGACACCGAGACAGGCATTTTAACAAAAAAAGCTGCCAATAAGTTCCCACTCCTACTGTTTAGCATTTATTTCTCCAAAGGAATGCCAGTACTGATGGATGACTTGCACAGGTACCCAATTTAGTGTAGATGTAGGACAGGAGAGAAGAGATGCAATATCCATGACTTCAGGTTCTTTGACTTCAGGTCTCACTGAAAGAGTGTCTCTGCTCTAATAGGTCCCCATATCCTAAGGCTGACTAGTTTTAATCTGAAAGTCTGCTGAGATTTTATCCAGATAACATGCATGAAAAACACCTTAACACAAGTTAAGAAATCACTTGTAGGTCACAGCATGAAGCTCAGTCTTTTATATGTTATTTTTTAATTTATATTTTTCATGCAACACCCCCCCCCCCCGACTTATATACTCATTTTATTTACAATTAAGTTTATGAAATCTAGCCTCATTTAAACTAGACTGGGCCCACACAAAATGCCAGGACAATCACTACAAGGCCAAATTTTGGTATTGTTTCCAAATACCTTAAGAACTATGAAGTCAGAAATGAGATCTGTTCTGTACTGGATTAATTAAAGTTGTCAGACACACAACAATTTTTGCATATACAGGTGAATAACAATAAGCAGTAGTTCAATTACCTTAGAAAGATTTTTTATCCCATAACTAAAAGAAGTTTCTTTATGGTATTTTAGGTGGATCATTTTCTAATACATTAAAATAACAGACGGGGGAAAAACTGGTCTGCCTTTGCATTTGTTAAGGATAGGAATAACCACATGAAATTTCAACAAACCAGTTCATAAACAGAGCTGCAAAAATTTGTTTCATTCTGTTTGCTTCAATACATTTAAATACATTTAGAGAAAAGTAAACTCTTACCTGATTTACAAATCTTATTTTCTTCAGCTCTGCCATTCCCTCAGGAATTCTGTCTGCAGCCAATTATTTCACTTTATACTTCCTGATAGTAAGGCTACGAAAAGGTTCATTTTGTAAGATTACGTATTCCATATGCAACTACCATTCTTATCCTACCCTAGGGCTACAATCAGCCAAGAGAGTCTTTGTTCTGATTATGTAATGCCTATAACTTGAGATCCCCCTTGGGAGTTCTTTTGGATGTAAAGGCAACTATAGCATAGTGACTTTGCAAATAAGATGATGTAATGTTACTTTGGAAGTAACTATGCTTTAAACAAAGCATCTGAACATGTCCAGCATGAACTCCACATTTCAAAAGCTCAAGTGCATTTCAGTCTGAACGATCCAACTGCTAGAGCTCTGTGCCTCCCTTTCTGACTTGTCCAATTTTCTAGTTTTTACAGTCCTTCAGATAACAAAACCCACAATCATCATTTTCTTCAAAATTATTCACAAAGTTTTGTTTAAAASAAACGAAACCCAAACATGCTTCATTTTAACTTAACAGGTTTTCAGAAACAAAAGTAATAACCCACTCCCAACCTATATTTATGAATAAAAATGTGAAAAACATGCCTTCTCTAGTAAATGTATATGCCCAAAGGGAAGCAGTCAAAACAATGCATATAGTACATATATATAGTACAATTCTTAGAGAAGTTGTATCTGAAAATTCAACTTGTATCAACGTACTTGTAACTTAAAAAAAGTGAACAAGGTTTTATTGAGACTGATGTTCAAATATTCCAAATGAATGCATATTCTGTAGATTCCTTATTCCTTAATGTAGAAGCAATAATATCCCACGAATGCCTAAGGCAATGCACACACATGTATTCTTAAAAGGACTATCACATCATATTGCAAAATATACATCAGCTTCCTTAGAGCAGGTCAATGAAGAAATGTTAAAAAAAAAAGCCCATCAAAAGTAAAAAGGCTTCTCTCCTAGCATTCCCTAGAAGTCTCAGGCAGTAGAAAGCAAAATGCTATTATTGCCTCCGCAAAAATCACTCTCACATAAAAGATTACTATTAGCAATGAGTAGGGAGGGCAAGGAAAAAAACATCAGCACAAAAAAATAAAAAAAGACAGAGTGAAACAATTCTGACAAGCTGAGCCTGGAARACAAAGTGAACAGTTTTTTCTTCAGAGTCAAAATCAGCCAGTTGATGTGGAGGAAGGTGACTGCTTTCACTATCCGCAATGTCACGCGACCAACAGCAATAACCTGGCTCTATTTGAAATAACAGTTTCACAAGATAATTCCAGGCAGAAATGCAACACCCAGCCATTTTCCTTACTAAACTCAGACTAAATCCAAAGTGAAACCCAGTTAGGGTTCTGTGACCAGTTCTGGGCCTCTTCTCTTTCCCACTCATATTCCCACTCATATTGCACAAACAAAATAATGATCAAAAACTTCTCTATGTTCCAGTGTAAATGCTGAAAATGCTGCTCAATCACTCCTTCCCAGTCACTCCACTAGACATCAGCATCTTCACGTGGTTCTCCCCATGCCTTCCAATTATCACCAATTGCTTATTATCTTTTACAAGACATCAGATGCAGACCAGAAGCCCACCTGAAAAATGTTAGGCAGTCTCCCTTATTGCTATTATTTCCTGGAGACACTTAAAAATCACAGATGAGCATAAGATAGTAAAAGAGGAGAACAGAAAAGACTTGTTAACTAACATCTGGTGAAGTAGTAGTTGAGGAAAAAGTAAAGAAAAATGTAAGAGGGTATTTGGACCTGCAGGTTCCTCTTAGCTGAAGTTTGTTTCCATAAAATTAGTCATCTTTATTTATGCACCCTTGCAGTTCTGAGAAGAAATAACAGATTACACCTGCAAAAGGATCCACAATCACATCTTCCCTTCTTCGTCTTGCACAACTGAAGATACAAATGTCATTCTAGAAACATGCAGGAATTCATTACTGAAAATGAGGCAGCTCTCTTGCCTTTGAGAGACAGCTGAAACAGAGAAGATGTCTTCAAGAAATCATTTCTCATAATAGCAAAGCAGAAGCTTAGATTTCAATATATATGTGGAACACATTTATGTGGCATTTAAACCAAAGGTATCATAAACAGTCCTTAGTTACATTTTCTAAAGAACAATCAGCTAAAGAAATCGAGCATCTCTGGAATCATTAGCCATAGAATTTTAAACCTACATGACTTCATGGCTTGATCCTTACCCAAACAACACTTCAACTTTTTCTGAAGAAATCACCATTGTATTCTGAAGCATCAACTTCTTGAACTCTTGTGGATATTAAAGCCTTTCAAGCACACTCATAAAAACACATTAATGTGTGAGTTACACATTTATGTTTCTGCTTTCAGTTCCAGAACAGCTTCCATCATTCTTTTGCATGCATTTGCATCGGACCATTTTTCCAGGAAGTTTCCGAAAGGTCACGAGGCATGTCAGACTTGAGATGCTGTTCCCCAGACCAGAATGACACAGAAGTGTGCTGAAAAGCCACTGAGCGTTTCTGATACCTATTGCATTAGGATTGCTCCAAGAATTCTAAGCCCACACCACACTGACCACTGAGCAAACTATATATAGTGTCATTTGGGCATGGCTTGCACTGATTTAGATACACATGGACATGCAACAAGCTAAGGCTCTCTTTACATTCCCTAGCTCCAAGGTCAAAGGCATTATTATAACTCCCAAATAAAGTATTTACTCTTAACAAGCTGTATGCCTTATGTCACCCTTGACACACCTTAGGCTTACAGCAGAATAACTCCTCCTATTTTGGTYGAATTTGATCCATATACATTCATTACTCATCAGGAACACCAAAAAGACGGATTTGTTGTCTATGTGAATAGCCTTTGTTCACCTGCTATAGGGATTCTGAAATAAAAGCGATAAATACAAACAGAAGAATGGGCTAAAACAAAGCCTTAACARAGAATACAAAAAGATTAAGTATCCCAAAGCACTGCCATCTCAGAGCAAGAAAGGCCAACTTTAAGCAAATTCTAAGAGGTCATGCAAAAATAGGTTGTCAATACAACAACTCTTAGAAATTCAGAAAAATATCTGTTCTTTTGTAAATTCTACTTCTATGTCCCTATTTATCATACACTGAAATATATAATAAGTGTTCTCACTGTCCACAACAGGTTGCAAGCAGCATTACACATACCACATTATAATAACACAACCAGAACTGCTTTCCTCTCTCTGTCCTTGCTAGCAGCCAGGGTTGTGCTCATATTTATTTATACATACTTATTTATATACTTATTGTAGTGGAAAGGGCTGGAAGTTTTACAAATTTACCATGCTTAAGTCCTTCTGCCTAAGACTACTAAGGTCTACGATTTTCTGATGTAGAATAGAATCTTTGCTAGGAAAAAGAAGTTCCACTAAAAAAAAAATCTGCAAAAGAACTACTGACAATGAAATCATATGTCCACTTAAGGAGTCTGCTCTGGTTAAACTTAAGTACTAATGTAAACTCTTGAGAGGATAAGTTATTTGCAAGAAATCAAATGCAGCATTAGATTTGGTAGTAAAAGAAAAGCTGCTTTATTCTAATTCATTTATAAATACAAAACTGTATCACTATATGAAACAATCAAATATATTGCCACATCGAATCAATTCTGGACAGAGCAACATGATCACACACTCAACATACACATGATATTTTATATGGACTGTAACTACCATTCATTTAATGAATATTAATTTTTGTATTACTAGTTTCTGGGTTCACTGGCCTGAACAAATAGAAGTCCATCTGAATGCTTTCAGCACTAAACTATCAAGGGAAAAAGTTAATAAAAAGAATAGAAAAGAAACAGAAGTTTGTATGCAGAATTAAGAGACAGATAACGAACAAAATAGATTAGCAATGAAGGAYTCTAATTACAACCAAAACCCAAGTAAAGCAGATCATACAGTACTGGGAAATGCTGCAGGGAAGACTGTTTAAGTAGTATGGGATTTTAGGGAATAAAAGGGGATTTCTGTCTCTGCTTTAGGTGCCAAAAGAGAATTGCCCTAAGTCATTTCTTTGTGCGCTAGCACAAGTTTCAAGCATGAAGCAATCTGTAGTTTACTCAAGCATTTAACTCATCGCCTGAAAGATTTTCTTAGCAAGGGTCCATCCTGTTGACATAACATCCATAGTCATGAGATCAATAAAAGTATTCCCAGACAGAGATATAACTTAATTGTTGTGTTAGCATTAAAAACTGTTACCTTAAACTCAGTAACAAGCGTAGGCTTTTATAAAAGTCAAATTAATCAATACTCTTTTGTATGTATTCCCCTTCTTCGCTCAAGGGTTTTGTGAAATTTTTGTTGCGGATTCTGGACCTATGGAGTGTCTGAGTCTGCTAAATACATTCCCCCAAACCCAAGGGGCTCCTTGTACAGTACCTGCTATAGGCAATACTAACATAAAGAACTACAMGGAACTGCACACTAGGAGGTCGAGAGAATGCTGTAAATACTTTTCCAGACCAGAGAATTGAACCCCACAAAGTTACATTTCTAAACCATTAATCTATCAGATAGTACAGCTATTCYGAATCCCAAAGGGATCAGAGTTTTTCAAGTCAGATCCCTAAGCACCCACAATCAAAACCCACTCGTATGGGATACATTTACCTCTCCATTATTACAATACAGGTTCCTTGAATAGGTAACAAAATCATCACTATCCTGAAGTACTGGGTCCTAAACAGGGATCAGTGGCTAGGCRTCAAAATTGCAGAGAATAAAGAAAAGTTTAAAAATCTGTTTTTAAGCATGAATCTTAAGAAAAGGTATCAGTTGAGACAGGAAAAACTGCATAGACTTCATAAACTCCATGGCAGCATGTAGAGAGCAAAAGAAGGGCCTGTGTATCTAAGATCTCTCATTTTCACACTGAGCTATCCTAGACAACCCAACAAAAAGACACTTCCATAAAGCATTCATAATCCTTGTTTTACAAATTTTCTGCCTTTCAGACAACTATTCTTTGTAGCTACATGGCCCCATAAAACTTGCAAGTCAGAAGAATGCACTCAAACATCGAATCCCTTCAACCTACCTGCTGTGCTTTGCATGCCTAGGCAGTGGTAGAAAGTACCACCCAGTAACAAATGAAAGCACCAGAGATGCAAAAAGAAATGAAGGGAAGAGACCAACAAGTAAAGGAACTGAAAGGACTTTCAGTAACTTGATCTTCAGTGCTCATCTGCACTGAAAGCAGCAGCCTCCACTGACACTATATCCAGCTTGTGTCTATGAAAATGTTGAGTCAGCTTCACTCAGACCTGAGTGTTTATTATTTAAGCAAGTATTCAAGTGCTCAGAAAGAGGTTTGACCGTTTTGAGCAAAATGAATGGAATTCACAGCTTAGGCTAACTTAGTGCAGTCCCACAAATACACAAGATCTGACATGGTGATTCATGTGGAGTCAGAYCCGAACTTGAACGCTCCACCTTCCTAAATTTCCTAAACATAGAGGAACTCACTTTGACAGAGGTACACAGAACCACTGATTTTTTTCTGAAGTCTAAAGAGTCAAGGCAGAGATTTAAAATAAGACTTATTTCCAAGCCTTCTCACAGATGTGGAACTTAGCTCCTTTCATACCAGCAAAAACAATCTTCACGTGATAAAAATTTGTGTGTGTTACTGCATTAACTGAAATAGCTGTTGTGCTATTAAGAAGAACCCAACTAGACAGGTGACTCAAAATACTGTTGTGAAGAGTATCACATACGCTAATGAGCAGTATCTCAGTTTATTCTGGAGAAGAAATTACTTAGCTATATATAGTTTTTATAGGCTAGGAGAAAGCATACAAATGAAATCCATTCATCTTTGCTCATGGCAAACTACAGTATGCGCTAAATGTCTTTATCATAAAAATTTACCTCTGTCCTACATGCAACGGGAACCCATCTCACAAGCACATATGGAATGCTTGCCAGCTCCTCTGAGGAGGAAAGTCATTAGCAGTTAAATGAAGAGATGCAGTCATCTACTTCTCAAAACAGTGTCCAACCAAAMGGCATCTAATTATCCCTAATAACAGGCTAGGAATTTTGATTGCATATGCCAAAAAAAAAAAAAGGGGGGGGGGAATAATGCAATTTGCAAACAATAGGGTGGATGGGAAAAATATTTCTTCCTGCTGCCAAAGAAAATAAAAACACAGTAATGAAGATATGAATCTGTTTCTGTCCATGGTTCATAGTAAAAGACACATGAATCTAAAGAATGTTATCTTTAGACCTTTCGCCTGCTTCTCCCCCTGCCCTTCCATGTACACTTGCCTGTGCATTTCAGACTGTCACTTACATGCACTATTTTCCATACTTCTGTCGGTAATATTCAAAAATTAAGGTATGCATTAGAATATAAAGCTCTGAAATCCCTTTTACTAATTAAGCTTAAGAGAGTGTGAATCACAAGGCTAAGATTAATAAATACAAATTGGTTATATAATTTTAAAAGAATACTATCAATTCAGGAAATAATTTAAGGAGTACTCACTCTTCTCACTCACTTCTTCCACTGAATTAATGGCAGAACTCCCACAGCCTTCAGAGAAAAGGTTGAACACACATTGGAGAAAAAACTTGAACATGAGTTATTAAAATAACATTAAACATTAGATTTCATTTATGCATTCCATTAATATTCAACTTATCAATCTGGCATGTTTTACTTTTCCAGTATCACTTGCAAAGTTTAAGCAGAACCTTTCTCTAAAAAACCAAACCATTTAAAACACAACAAAACACTAATAAAAGCTTTGACAGTATTTTTACTTCTGTAGATGTCTACTTTTAGAATATAAAAGTAACCTAAAGATACAGACCCCACAGATAATGTTAAAAGCCCCAGATTCAGCGCTATCTACATGAAGTAAATGTGACAAGAGCCTAATTCAGCCAAACATTTCAATATATCATTAAACTCAGGCTTATGCCGAAGTCCTTTCCTTTTTCAACAAAAATACRCAGGACTATGTTTTAAGTGCTTTGTTGAACTGAGGCCCAAGTTCTAATTTCCTTTATTTATCTTAGATAGAAAATGGCTAAAGGAAAGGGTCAAATGCTGCAATAGTTAGGTTACGGGTTTAAGGACATTGAAACTGCAGCTAAGAATTGCCATGGGAAGAACAGAGAAGTAGTTTAATGATGGACGTAATGGGAGGAATTCAGGCACTTCAAGATAAAGTCTAAACAAAAGCTGTTCAGCTTATTTCTCCCATCTTCTCCCTATCTGCTACAAGTTTTCTAATTTTGATTTTCTCAAGTAAAACCCAGAGAGATACAGGCACAAGTAATGAAATGAAAYGATAAGCGAAGAGAGAGGCTGTCCCAAAGCCATCCCAAGCGGGATGCAGGAATTGGCCCTGCATCGTCARGGGATGCACCTACTGATCTAGTAAAGTATTTGTCTCCAGCTTCTGCTAATCCACAGCTTATTATGCTGCTGTGATACTTGAAAATACAGCCCTTCCAAACAATTGTGGCTTGCAACTAAGGAAACAGAATTGCTTTTTTAGGGAGCAAAAGAGTGTGCAGCTGAATAACCTGAATTACCTGAATAGCAATTTTGCCTGTAGGTATCTAATTCTCGTATGGTCAAATATAGACATTGTTCTTAACATACCCCTGCATCTTTGGTAATCATTAAAGCTTTACTTAGGAGGAACGCTACACACATGTCAAGACCACAAGTTCTTTATGGAATTAGGATTTTTTTTTTTTTAATTCCCTTCATCAAAGTCTTACAGCAGACAACAACAAAAGCACATCTGCCAGCCCTGTGCTCCTTGTGGCAGAGGACAGCCACAGAGTGACAACAGCAGTGCCTGGGACTGACGCTGCTGGGCTTGACAGCACCTCCCAGGCAATTCCTCAAATCAAGGAACCTAACACCAGCACCATATAGACAGTCTTTAAGAACCAAAGAGTGGCATAAACAGGAGTGGGAAGGGAAGCCTGGGTACGCTTTCTCAGCACCTGGCCTGTAGTATTTTAGGCAATTTGATCTCCATCAATGCCTGAGGGAAACCTTTTTACTATACAAACATAGAGATGAGAAAGCATCCTGAACGACTGAGCAGCAATGCTGAAGGAATAACACAACCATACTGAGATAGATCATACCTAAGTTAGTATCACAGGTTATAGGATTATTCTATTGCACTCAGATTGTGTCAGTATTGTAAAGATCTTCTATCTATGTGCATRTAAAATTAACTACAAAGAACAGGAAACAGGACCATCTCATCAGCTTCAGGTCTTTTCACTGAAACCAAAAAAACATCAGCTTCAACTTGAGCAGATCAGTCTATAGACAGAAACCTTGGAAAGGGGCACAGCTTGGGTTCAGGCAGCTCTAATATATCAATCTTTCAGTCAGGCTAAGACATTAGGTACATACATTTACTACAACAGGCACATGAAACCATATACACACACTGGAAACTGAGAGCTATGCTTTTGTTAGGGATCATTGGATGCAAAGATATGCGCAAAGGGCACAATTAGTGAAGGCTGAATCCAATAAGATACCAGTTCTCCGAATGAACTTGACTGGGACAGGTATTCCACCTACAGATAAGGGAGGACACTGTGATGGAAAGCAGAGGAAGCTGCTCAGCAGCTCTTTTCATTGCCCCAGATGCAAATAAACTTCGYGTCACTGCAATCCAAGAGCTGGAAACCTCAATCATACAGTTCTTTAACAGCACTTAAGKAGCTGTGCGCTCCAGCCTTTAAGTTGTGGCAATACAAGAGAGGAAAATCAGGTTGTTATACACCCAGATGACGCCCTTTGATTAGGCTGGGTTGCAGATCCCAGATGCGCAATTTGCATTGCAGAGGAGAATYGTGAAGAAACTGGAAGTTCACACTTTGGCCATCCCCGGATATAAACAGATTTATGAACGGGAGGATTTGCCCTCCCTATTCCCCACTCAGACTGTCAAGAAGCTTATCCCCATTGCTGTCTGAGCCGTGTTCCTAGGAACTCCAAACTACAATGGGGCTGGTAAAGAGGGTCTTTTGTTTATCAGCTTCTGGAAAGTCCTCCTCTGCAAAGCTGCACATGGTATACACTAACAGCTCCATGCGGGAGGACAAAAATGCAAGCAATTTTTACACAAAGATTGACGAGATAGACACTKTGCATGTGAAAAGAAAGAGAAAAGAAACAAAGAAAAAGCAATGTGWGAGGGAAGGAAAGAAAAATAAGGAAGTAAAACACAGAAATGATCATTTCCATTCCAAAATGCACATATATACACACATATATAAAAGAATGCATACATATTTAACTTTTACCACCTTTACCATGTCTATATTATACAAGGTGGTSTCCTTCTTACCTTATCCCCCTGCTCCCCACAACTCTAAGTGAATACAGCCTAGGACACACCTGCATCTGCATGTGTCCTGCTCTTTTAAACAGCTCTGGAGTCCCAGAGCATGGGGCAAGATTTTAGCTGAAGATGAAGTCAGCCTCATGTTCCTCATACCAAGGTCACCTCGATGAATTGCTGTTATGTGACACAACAGACCCACACTAGCACAATACTTCTAAAAAAGGCAACTTTACAACATATTATTTCTCAAAGACATTAGGCAAGCATCTGCACAGCCCAATTTTAGCTAAAGGACAGGCTTTTTTTTTTTTTTTTTTGAATGGTGGAGGAGGAAGGGATTTAATTACTAGCTCTCCCAATAATCTGAAATAAATAGCATTACAGTCTATGCATTGATAAATTTGTCTCAATCTCAGAAACATTTTTGAAGGGTCATTATAAAGGGATACTCACTTTTGGATAGATATGGAAGAGTCAGGATCAAATACACAAACCCAGGCTTCCTCAAAAATTTATGAGGAGGATGAGGAGGCCAGCATGACATATGCATGTAAGACACTTCTGAGTAAGCCCTGGCTCAGCCGCAGAGCAAAGGGCTTAGCAAAAATTTCCAGCTAATATATAAATATCTTTGTATGACTACATGCAGGGTAGCTAAAAAAAAAAAAATCATTTTAATGAAATGCAGACATTTTAATCACCATTTGTCTCTACAGAGAGACAGATAACACCTCCAAATAAGTACAGTATATCTATTAGCATTATGTCCAGCACAATACAGCCACATCCACAAAGCAGATAGCAGCACAGCTTAAACGGTTCCAAAGTTTATCTGAAGGCTAAAATTCAATTGCTGCAAGTAAATGGGCTGTGGGTGCATCTGCTTTAACAGAGCTGAACAAAACAGCGCAGAAAGACTTTCAGTGTCTAAGTTGCTCCTCAGCACAGAAGGAATTTATTTCTTTAACTCCTGTTAACCCTTTGTGGAGCTGCAGCAACTAAAGCTGTGCTTAATTCAGATATTCCTTCCCTGTGCTCTCCAGGTTTATTCGGGGTTTACAGTGAAGCAGAGGGAATACAAGAGATACAACTTAAGCTCCTCAGTTTAACCTAAAGCCTCCCTTTTGGCCTCGTGCCTCTTTCCTAACTAGTAAAACAAATGATTCACTTTAGAACCTTCTTGCTAAAAATAGCAGGTCAGTCCGCTTAATTGTGTTAGCTGAAACACAAACATGTGAAAAGGAAAGGGTTTTGTAGGAAAAACATTGGAGAGAGAAGAGGGGGGAAAAAAAAAAGAAGTTACATTTCATCTGGCCTTCCCATCATCACTCGGAGAATTGTTTTGTAGTTACATCATCAGGAAATAAAATACTCTCCTCCGCGGACCCCAACTCCTCACAGAGGAGAGGGGGAAGAGAGAGGCACCAGGCTTGATGTTCACATCTCCACTACACAAGTTCAGTTAAATTCACTTTTTTTTTTTTTTTTTTTTTGAATCCAAATCATGCACATCTTAAAAAAAAAAAAAAAAAATTATGAAAGAAAAGCTCCTTTGGGGCAAATTAAAGAAGACGACCTTGAATTTAATTCTTCCCATCTTCCCTCAAGGTCTAGGCTGGGAAACGAGGGCGGAAAACACTCGGGCTCGCGAGCCCGCGGCTCTAACGACCTCACTCCCGGCGGCAGACAGGGGCTGCCCTACCCCAGACCCTCCCTCTGGCCGCGGGAGCCGAGCGAGGCGTTTCGCGCCGCCCCAATCAACGCCAACCAAACCCCCCCCCCCCCCCCCCGCCCAGGTCTCGCACCCTCCGGCTCCCGCCAAAGGGCCGCTCGGGGCCGGCGCCGCGCTCCTTATATGGCCAGGGCAGTGACGTCACGCGCCCTAGGCTTGGGGCGCGCCGCGCGCTCCCGCGCAGTGCGGGCTCCCGGCGCGGGCGCGCGCGGATGCGGCCGGAGAGCCCCGGCGCGGCCAGCGGCCCCGCGGCACCAGGTAAGGCGGCACCCGCTGCTCCCTCTTCCCCTTGGAGCTGGGCATAGCCTTACAGACAGCAGTTACACTGAAGGACTAAAAATTATTATATAKAAAGTGGGGGAAATAAATACAAATGGAGCAAGCAGCCCCCAGCAGCTGCCACGGCACCCGGAGGATGCCCCGTTGCTCCGAAGCGGGACGGCTGCTGCGTGGGAATTAGGACTGGTATTTGCAGCGATCCTGCCGGGGGCTGACGGATGAGCTCGCTTCCCGGGAAAGGAGAAGGGAGCCGGGGCCACGCGCGCTTTCCAAGCGGGGCGGGTGAGATCCTGGGTTTAACACCGCGGAGAGAGCCCAGCGGTGCTGTAAGGAGTTAGGCAGGGCTGCTGCCTCGCTCCGTGCCGCGTTTATCCGCACAGGCTGCATGGTAGCAGGCATAGACGTCTTTGAGCTCGTCGGGTACTTTGGAACAACTTTTCCTGCTGCTTACGGAGGGGCATACAAATTGCCCCAAAGGTTGCTTTGCAATTAGGTTACAAGTGTTTGTTTCGAGCACAGCGTAACTAGCTTAGTCGCTAACAAACTTTGCAACTCCTACACGCTGCTTCCCTCTTCTGTGTCTTGCGTGCAAGTGTCAAACGTGGGGCTGGGGGGGAAGAACTGTCAGATTTTGGCAAAAGCCCCGAAACCCCGCACAGCAAACAAGTGGTGAGGCTTTAAAAAAGCTGAGAAAATTCCCTAGCCTCTCCAAGGCTGACTCCTTAGGAAGCAGAACTGCTGCACTGAGAGCTGAAGGGAGCTTTGGGCAGGCACCGMGCGCAGCAGGTTTAGACTTGACATCCTCATCCTCCAGGGCCGGCTCACTTGATTAAGGAGCAAACCCTATCAAGTTCTTATTTCTTTCTGTAACTGCTGTTAAGCTGGTGCCACTTGCAAGTGCTGACTACTGAGTACTGCTCTCTGGAGACTTATCCATACTTTTAAATGCTTTGAAAGTTAGACTTCTCAAGACTGTCAAACTCAGGCTAACAGTAAAAAGAAAGATATGTTTTTGTTGTTTAACTTTCTATAACATTAAATGAAAATGGTACAAACTGGTAGCACAGCTAGCAAAGATTTCTGTTTTCTTTTTCCACTGTTTATCATCTTGTAAAATGACATTCAGGTATATATTTAAGAAAATATATATATTTAAGTAAATCTGAAAGCTGATACTGGTATATATATTCAAGGAAAAATGAAAAGGGTACAATCACATGCATTACTGTCCTATCAAACAGGAATGGATTTAGAGATTAAGAACCAAAACACTATGTGTGAACATTTTCACTATTTTTCTCTACTTTAAACAACTAAAAAGTATAGTTATTTTCAAAACATGATTCTAGAAACCTAACTATATACAGATACTCTACTTCTAAGATAAATCAAATATCAATGTATTATTAACCCTGGCATTTAAACAAAGGTCCACATAGRTGTAACTTTTTCTTGTAATGAGCAAAGCTTACATTTTTATTGCTGCTTTCAGTTTGCCTGGCTATAGACTTAAAAAGAGGTACTACATTGATTGATATACAGGGTAAAAAGCATCCTGGCAGACAGAACAAATGGAAGTTTATGTTAGAAAACAAATAGCCTGTATCAGTATCCCAAGCCCCTATAACATCTTCTCCTTGCTATTCTGCCRTGTCTGTAGACACACAACCTACAGCAAAATAATCATTTATGAGGAAAGACATATGAAAAAGGGTTTAGGACATATCTTACATCTAGTGCATTTAATACCTAATAAATACACCGTCAAGTTGTAAAGGGGAAGTGTTAGCTAGGTTACAAAAAGATGAAGTTACAAAGCAAAGTTAAGTAACAGACCTTCAAAATTGTCTCCGAAGAGCAAGGATAAACTAAGTCAAAAGACTAAAATTTGACAAAGAAAAGAACATTATGGAAATACTACATATGCCATAGAAAACCTATTATTTATTTGATAGAGGCAGTAACTGAAAACAGAAAGAAGCCCACTCTTAAGAGACTATTTCAACTCTTCCAAACAGAGGAGGGCTCCATAACCATTAATTATTGCTTCTGCAATATCCAAAATACCATTTGTATTGTGAATACTGCTAGCCTAACATGAATCATGACATCTATCAAAAGCTTACAGAGCTTACATTTCCCACAGTCTACCTTTTACAGAACTAAAGGGAAAAGATGCTTCTCATAATACTTACACAGCACCACTTTTGCTGTCATTTATACTGGTAAAAGTCCAAAGTACACTGAAGTATAATCATAAATATGCCTTGCTGCTTTTTATTCAGTAGTACCTAGTTACAGCATAATACTCTAACTTCCTTCTTCACAGATTTCTTAGTCAATAATATTGAGAATATCTGATGTAAAGCATGTAAAAATTAAATGACTTTGAATCTCTTTGTAGTCAAACACACAAAGGAAAACAATTATTATATATTAAATAAAGCCATACAGCTTTTAAAAATTTATTTTTATGGTAACTTTTGACAATATGCAACATGAAGAGAAAGCATTTCAAGAAACAAGTATGTCCTGCAGGGATGACAGTCAGTTTCCTATCAAAATGCACTGACCCTTTCCTCCAGCCCCATCAGTTCCCTTCCAGCCACAAATCCATCCTCACTGACCTGTAAGACCTATGAATATAATTTGCATCTATTCTCTTTGATTACTAAAGCAAGCCACTGTATCATCTTTGCTGTTTAAAAGCACTTTCATATTTTTCATCACAGCATAAATGATCACATTTGCCACTGCCATGGGATTACAAACAAGCAAACAAACAAAAAGTATCCATATTCGATAGTTTACTCCCAGCAACAGTTTGAATTCTATGATAGTTCCTAAAAAGCTGGCACTTTAGGGTTATTTTTTGTTTTGGTTTGGTTTTTTTTAAATCAAGTGCCATGTGAGAGTGTTGGGCATGGGGGAGTGAACAACTGAGGCTTTCAGAGCCTCCCACCAGCAACTTCTTCCCAGCCCTGGGTGTGGTGTCACTTGAAAACACCTCATGAAAGAGACTATTAAAATATCTAAGTTAGAATCCTACAGAGATTATAAAGCAGAAGGAAAGATCTTTTTAAATTTTTTTTTTTTTTTTTTAACTTCTGACTCAGTAGTTCAGTACTTCAGCCTGTCTAGTTGATGGGAACTTAGAAGTTGGCATTTTTACTAAAAATTAATTACTTTTAATTGCTTGGGTTTGTCTTTTGTATTTGAGTGGATTCTCCCATGGCATCCTTGAGGTTCCTCTTGATCCTTTTTGATGTGGATGAAAGGTTATGTTAGTGCAACTGTTCACTAAACTGTTTGACTCAGCTTGAAGTATGCTCGAAGCATTGGTGAGAAAATTCCCAATATGGTCCCCACTCTTGCACTTTAAATGAAGCAATGGACACTTCGAGTCTTGGCCTCTCTCAGTACGTTGTGCTGATTTTGAGGTCTGCAGTCTTTCGTGGTCAGAGAGACAAGGATCTCTTGGACTGTCCTCCCATGGCACCACACTGCTTGTGCCAAGCCAATAACAGCACTGACAGACCAACGGGGCGTATCAGGTATATACAACTTATATTTCTTAAATGTTCATAAATTCAATACTTGATTTTTCCTAGCAGTTTGCAACCTCCACTTTAAGAGCAGCACAAAAACACCACCTCCTGAAACTCTGCCTTCTCACTAGAGCAACGAAACAGAGGAGACACTGAGGAGGAGGAAAAGCAAATGCACCTAAAGTAAATTAAAGCTAGCTTATCCAATCCAAGCTAAGTGCATCCCCAGCAACATTATGTAACCCTCATTTAATGATAATAAAATGAAGTTTAGGGATGAAAGTTCAAACCAACCTTGCTAGACAACCTTTCAGTGCAACTCAAAGTCCTGCAACCCCACTGATTCAGGTCCATAAATGTGCACACACTTTTTTTTCTTTCTTTCTTTCTTCTTCTTCTTCTTTTTTTTTTTTAAACTGTTGCAGAAGTCGCCCTTTCTGCTGCAGCTCATTGTGCTCGCCATGATGATGCCACATGCCCATCTTCACCCTCAAGCAGGGGACCTGCTGCTAACTGCTGGCAAGAGGCTGCAAAGCCAGGTCAGGAGATCTCATGCCACACTGCGTGTGCCATAGAGGCTGAGCACTGGACCCCGCAGGAACTCTCACTGTTGCTGTTCAAGCCTCAGCAAACCTCCTTTTTTGAGATTCTTGACATTACAAAGGGTTTACAAAGGCCTGGTAGATGAGACTGAAAATCTCAACGCAAGAAGTGAAACACATTTTACAAGAATAAATTAGCAATTTTTTTCATCCTTGAAATATTTCATAAACCAACTACTTCTAAGTAGAAGAAAAACAAAGAGAAAACTTTCCTGATATTGCAAAATATTTTGTCCAGGTTCATTCATTTTCACTGTGATGCACAACATTTGTTTTTTCCTGTTTATGTCCGAGTCAAGTCCACACAGCACAGCCCAACCAACACTGAGACTCCTAGGTGATGCCTTGATAAACCTCTACTATTATCATTTCTTTTCAAATAGATAAAAAAAGGCTTGCACRTATTTCAGAAACATAAAACAATAAATAGAACTTGCCCCCTACAGACTCCCAAAGTCCAGCAGACAATTGAATAGCATTTAATTTGACTCGAACACAAAGTTAGGCTTGAGATCTTTAAAAACTCTAATATTCAAAGCAATTTCTTTCAAATTCAYTGCAAAAGTTTTTCTTAAGCTACTACTATTTGAAAAGATAAGCCTTAGCTAATGCTTGCAAATCATCTATTTCGCCTAGTACACAAAGAGAAAAAAGTTTTTAAAAACTCTTATATTTAAGCAGCATGTTGCAGCTCCCAGGAGAACGTACACAGTGATTGGCTATTTAAAAAATGGAAAATAATGCACTCATAAAAATCACATTTTAATACCACAATGGATTTCAAGCTCATGAAGAAAAGCATTTCAAAGTACTTAAAAACTGAGTGCCATGAATGTTTTTCAATTCATCAATCTTCTGGTAAAATTTCCATAAAACTCAGTCATTGGGTCAAACTAGGAGGAAAATTAGGAGATTGTATCACTTGTAGGCTTTGCTAAAGATCACCTGAAACTGAACATGCACAATGTCATCCACCACATTCCTAAATATACTTCTATTTTAATTAGCTACACAGAGATTTTACAGAAGACACCTAATAAATTCCACTTTTTTTTTTTTGTTTTGTTTTTTTGTTTTGTTTTTAGTTTTTGGCCTGAAAACACTTACCCAGCTGACTTGCTCAGCTTCAGCAGAGCCACTTTGTGTTCAGATCTCTTTGTAGGAAAGAAAAGAGGGAACTGAGCGAGCCTAATTTCTTCCTAAAAATCACAGGGCAGCCTATCCCTGACCAACTATCTAAAATCCAGCACAGATCATATTAGCTTGGATGCAGCTATATGGAAGCAGGGTCTGCAATCTGCTAATAATGACTTTATACAAGAAGATGGAAAAAAAATACAATTTGCTAACGCTCATAGACAAAACATTTTCTTAACTTACAAAATAATACCACATATTCTTTTATGTAAAGAGAAAAATCTTTTCTCTAGGAACCCACACATTCCCCAAAAAAATACTCAGTTGGCTTCAGTGAAAGGGCCACCAAGAACCTTGGCAGGCTTCAAACTTCTCCTAAAATATGTGTTTCTAAAAACACGTCTAACACGTCATACGGGTATGTGCATTTGCACATTTAAGTGGAGCAGGGGGATAAAAAAACTCCAAAGCCAAGTAATCAAGTACAGCTTCTCTCTAAGTCCATCCAACACAGATAGAGTAGACTGCCTAGGTTTGCTGAGGGGTGATAGGGAGAGAGTGATGCTCATGCTTGGAGGTCTGAATTCCCTTGGGAAAACTGGCAAGAAGCACCAGCTTGCACATTTTGCCAACCTTTATAAAGGAGGAGGGATAAAAATGCAATGCAACACACAAGTGAGCAGCCACCACAGAAAGTGTCTGGCTTGCTACTGTCTGGTTACCATCCTCTGCCTAAAGCTCTAGACTATTACTACCATCCCTGCAAATACTGCAGTTCTCCAGTCAATGAATCTTCTGATATCCCTAGGCTAATGCAGCTTCCTAACTAGTCACTGGTATCTAGAGATAATGGCACCTTTTCATTCTCAGCATTTGAAGTCGCTTTTTAAACTGACGATGAAAGCTCAAATGTATTACATCAGAAACATGCTGCACCTGAAAGYGTGTGACAGAACCTTGGGTTTCTGGTGGCATCTGAAAATAGGAAAATGCAACCTGAACATCACAGCTCATCAGCCAAGAGAGGAGATCAAACATGGCACAGAGCCAGACGCCCTTCAGCCACATAGTGATACTGAGCTATAARTCAGTTTGGAGCAAAATGATGAGTTTGAGAACATTGAACTGAATGAGCAGTTGTTTGAAGAACAGCAAACGGTTTCAATCTGAAACCTTTATATGGAGGGGCAAGGAAAATACACATGCATGTGACCATCTCCTTTCCCCAAAAAAGGTCTTTTTTATGATAGTCTTTGAAAGGCAAGGAAAGAAAACTGGAACTCAACTAATGATGGAAAAGTAAGCCTCTCTTGGGTTTTCAGGCAGAATGTCCAGTTCAATGTTAAAATGGTTAAAGAAACTGCAGATTACAAAATAGCTGGAAATAGTTAAATTCACTTATTCATTCTAACAATTCAGGACTTTTTTGCCTAAGAAATAAAGAAAACCCAATTTTCCAAAGCAAGCAACAGCTACTCCATCTACAAGTAGCCAGAAAAAAAAAAAAACTACAACCAAACCTCTCGTTGATATTCTGACATAAAAGATCCAATTTTATGTTTAAGCAGAACACTTGACCTTTAATGTAGTGACCCATCAACGCCACAAAATAAAGCACTTTATTTGAATATATGATAGTCAACAGATCTGACAGTAAAAAAATGTGATCTTTAGTTAAACAACTCATCACAGGTGTTTAAGTAAAGAGGCATTTCTRTTTGGTATGACAAAGTGTTATTCAAGTGTATAAATTAAAACTACTCAGTAAACCTTGCCTAGAATAGTAACCACTAAGACACTTCAGATTATTATCAGTAATTCTTGACTGTAGCCTCCCATTCTCTAGTCTAAAACTAATGCATTAATCTTCCTTAAGATGATCGGTTTGGAGCAACCATGACAATTTATACCGTGAGCAAGAGCAGCACGCAAAGCTCTATGTGCTTTAACAAACATGCTTTGGCTTTAGATGATTCACCAAGCGTTACCAGGCCAGTGTGGCCTGAGGTCTTACCGAGACGAGAGAAAACACAATTGCCAAACAGCCCATGCTTCGTGTCCCAACACATTCGCGTGGAGGAGACACACAGCAAGTTAGGCAGCAGGATTAGGACAGATATCAAGGAAGTGAATTATTTCCCAGGTAGCAAAATCCCCAAAGCAATAACGCTAGTGGACCCACCTAGTGGGAACACCTAGTGCACCCAGAAGCACTTTGCAATCTGTGGGAAATAGTTCTAGTGCTATTTCTGAAGTTCACGTACTGGAAAGCAGGGAACTAAACACCATCTTCTCCAYTAGCTTCAGTGTTGTCTTGAGCAGAGCTGTAATGCATTGCTACAGTCTCCCTTTCACCTGAACTCTGCAAAAAATAATACTGGCAAAATCCATTTTTGGGAAGATTTTAGAGGGCCTCACTTTGCCTGATGTAGAAGAAAAAGGACGTGTAGTTATCTGCAAAGTAAAATCCCTGATCTAAATGTTCTTATCATTTTTAATCTTGGCTACTAGAAAGAGTTGCAAGTAAATAAGCTTAAATAACCTTCAATTATAGTAAAGGCTTTTGTTTATGCAGAAAGCCTCGGCTACATTGCTTCATGCAACTTTGCATCAAAAGGTTATCTTAAGTTAAATTTGGAGTAACAATTACTGTTTATTTTTCTCTGCTACAGAAAGAATGGGGTGTSACCCCAGCCCAGTCTTCAAATATCCACATTTACTACAAATACACACGCAGCTGCATTGGGAAGCACACTAGTCCTTCCCAAAAAGACCTACTTTTATATCAGAATGTATGTAAATAATAAATAGAGATTTTTTTATGGACACAAATAGGATCAAGAAGTCAGGTAAACTCCTGCCCAAGAGCAGCAATGTAGATCATTGCAGGTTAAAGTTTAATTGTTTTCTAATCACCCTCCAACCCACAAAATGGAGGTAAACCTGCAGTCTTCCCCTACAGCCGCAATTCAATATTGAAGCACAATAATTCTTTAATTCTTGACGCTTGCATCAATGCACATGGAGAACACACCAGAATTTGCAGTCAACTTCCACCTGCCTAAAAGAGTGTCCACTGAGCAGTTCATCCAGCCCTGGTGGCAGCTGGAAGGCTGCTTTGAGGTCAACAGAGGACACACGCACCGCAGTATGGAAAGGGCTGGATTTTGCCACTGCCGATGACTGATAATACACAAATGGGGCCATTTTTAGCTAAAGCGATAGGCTCGGTGCCTGTTCTGCCCATGGACAAAAATGTGGCCCCCGACATTTATTTCTATATAAAATGTGTGTTAAAATTGTTTTAGAGAACATCCAGTTCCTGTAAATGTTGTGGGAAAATGACATTTATGACTAACCAGTCTCCTCAGAGTAACATGACGTGTTATTCTTGGCAAAGGRCCATTTTCAGTCATACCAGCAATAATAACTAATGAAACAAAAAAAAAAAAAAATTAAGCATAAATTTGATATTTGCAGTTTTATGCCCAGCTTCAGGTGAACAGGATTCTAGAGAATCACTTATTTCTCCCRCTTCCAGCAGAAAGGGCATCCCTACATGGAGGCCCACCTTGTTTCTGTGCAGTATGCTGTTACACAAAGAAAGAAAACAAACTATAAGCAGAAATTATCCTCTGGAATTGCTTAGTGTCTGTAAATTTCAGATTGCTCTCAAACTAAAAGAACTAATGTTAAATTGAAAAGCATAAGAAAATGAATTATTAAGGGTTACAAACTTATCAGACAGAGCTGAAAGAGCTGTTTGAGGTCAGCAGGTTTTCCTAGGGAGATTCCGTTCGGAGATTCAGGATTTCTACAAGCTCACATCAGTCACTCGAATCACGCTGATCCGAGACCGATTCCCATGCTGATTCCCATCTAGGACAAAAAATTCAGCCCTCAAACTGCCATGCCTCTTATCAGGGCTAAGCACAAGCTTGCAGGTTAGCTGGGTAGCTTTTATTTGCTTCATACAAGCTAAACACGTGGCTGAGGGCAACCAGTGCTTCTTGTGGCCGTACCCAAAACTTCAGGACAAGGTGCTTGGACAAGGTGCACTCCGTGGCTGTGCCGAGTATTCCCACGTGGGCAAAGGAGGAAAAGAGAGGACTCCAAAGCACAGCCTGCAGGGAAGCCTTCACTTAKCCCTGCTGAGTCCCAGCAGAGGCCTTCCGCAGCACCTATGCTCCACACAGGGAATGCCAACACTTCCACCTGCCCATGGAAAAAACCTGAAGCCCAAACACTGCCCCTGTTATCTCCAGAGTGTTTCCCCTGAGCGTTTTATAACGCTGTGGGCTTTAGCAGCGACAACATGTAGTCAAGGAAGAGCACTCCTGCAGTAATGCTGACAGCACACATCAAAATCAAACAAAACTCACATTCATAAGGACCCCAGATCGTTACTATAACTTATTTAAAATGCAGTCATTTTTGATGACTCTTTTTAAAATTCAGAAATGTTAAATATCAGTAGATAGTGTGACTTATTTTGAATAACCGCCGCACCATAAAAACCTCTCGCTTGATATTAATTCTCCAAAAAAATGTTAAAGTCAGTCAACACTGCTTCCCCCTTTTAATAAATATCAAGTTGACAACTTTTTACATGTTCAAATGGAAGAGGAGACAAAAGGAAGGCCTGGATTAGAAACGGAGATGCTTTCCCTCAGTCTTGTTGCTTTGACCCCCCCCACACATCTCTTGTGGTTAATCTTTCCATTTCCTTCTGAAAGCTTTCCATCTGCAAAACTATAATTTCCTGGCTGACGTAAATTTGAAGAGTTCCAAATTCTGATGTGCATCTGAAACTGTTTGCTTTAATTTCTGGCTTTACAGACAGCTTGCTTAGAGAGGAAGAATAAAAAAAAAAAAAAAAAAACTAAAAATAAATAAATAAAAGGAAGAGAATGAGATAAATTTACTGTTGTAACATGAAAAGACTCAAATTATTTACCAAAAAACCCTCAGGTCTTATTCAGGTGAGCTCCTTTAGTTATAGATAGACTGAGAATCAGTATAAAAGAGGATTAAGTCGCGCTGCAGGCACAATCATGTGCCATTGCAATGCCAGCAGCAGATAACATCAGAGAAAACCCAAAAGAGCTCTTACATATAGAGAGGAGGAGAAAAATATAATGATATGGAATGTATATATAGATATAAATATATTTCTGTAATATAGAAAGAAGTGCATCTGAAAAAGGTTAACACAGTAGAACAGTTCACAGGGACAAGTTTTCCAGTAGCCGAACTCTGGGAGGTTTTTTTAACCCTA
Source organism: Nothoprocta perdicaria (assembly GCF_003342845.1). Lineage (NCBI taxonomy): Eukaryota > Metazoa > Chordata > Aves > Tinamiformes > Tinamidae > Nothoprocta > Nothoprocta perdicaria. Next base: position 685,882 of record NW_020454860.1, read on the forward strand.
AGTGAAGCTCATTATTGTTGCGGTCTTGCAAGGCCAGAGCTCATTCACAATCGTGTTGCAGGACATGAAGTCAAGAGAGAGTGGAAAATAAATAAACGGGAGAAAAAGGGAGGAAAAGTGGCAATAATGCAACAAGATAGCGACATCTTACCTCTCATCTAAAAAACCCTTCTTCCCATTATAATCTTAGATGTTAGAGATGACTAGCGCTGCAAGTTTAGACATTGCTTGCCGTAAGTAGTTAAGAATTATTACTGCACACATTTGAGCAGTTATTGCCACAAAAAAAAAAAAAAAAAAAGTGTTAATACTTCTATACAGGGTTTTTGTTTTCATAGGTGTTTTCCAATGGACATCTACATATGAAAAGATTTGTAGCTGATAATTCAAGACAAAAAAATTCTTAAAGTGAGTTTTCATGAAAGGGCTAAAGCTGAATTTTAGTGCTGGATTAAAATGACTGGCCAGATACGATGTTGATTCAGTCTCAAACTTAAACCCACCAATATAAATGCATTAAAGTTTTCTATGTGATTTACTGTCAGCAAAGCTTACACTGGATTTCATAACACGTTAGCACCACTGCAGGTATCCTGCCATGATAATTTACACTGAYTGCTACCATGATTTCCCAATTACCGTTATTATTAAGAGATTAATTTGTTCTTAAATGAATATGTTATCCTGTATACAGGATATACTATGTAGCCTCACAACTAAATACATCTGGTTATCCATTTTAAAATTTGCTCAAGTCAACCCAAAACTGGGTTGACCAACCCAACACTACTCATCGCGTATGATTTTTATGAAGACATGCAAAACAAGTCAGCATTATAAGCATTAGATAAAACAATAATCACCCTCTTGGGTAGCCTTTGGAACAATAAACGGAGCTCATAATCCCACTGTTAAAAATCTTAATTCTATAAAATATATCTCCCTATCAGGTAATTTGCCTTAGACACACTCTCTTTTGCAGCCGGGACACCCTTTGCACAGATCTGCATCATACTATAATACTATAATGATTTAAGATAAACATACATAAACAATATGCGGGGGAAAAAAAAAAGTGTTAGCATTATGTTGGGAAGAGTTGACTAAACCAGATAAAGCCAACAGATTACACAACAACTATGGTATGCTGCTGCTGCAATTTGAAAGGCTTTTGGCTTTATGAAAAAAAAAAAGTATCAATAAAAATAATAAAAAGACCTATGGAAGAAGTCATAACATATGTCTTCCTCAAAACTATATATCAGTAAGTACAACTGTAGACAAAAAAAAGAAATGAGTAAGTAAAAAGAAAGAGAAAAAGGCCACCCCAGGACCAGAAAATAAAATTAGCAAAACCAAATTTTACTGCCACCAACTGCGGATGGCAAGGACAGAATGCCTTTCTTCTAAAAATAAATACTTAGCTTTTTTGGCGTCAAAAATTAGACTAGCTTGTAGGATTCCCAGAAATGATGAAACATGTTTCTTCTCCAGGTAAAAGTCAGACCATGGTTTATTGCTAGCTGGGAAGAATGTCTTAGATGAAGAGTCATGACTTTATCTGCATTTAAAAGCTTTCAGCTTAGCATTGTTATTTTGATTGTAGAGTGCGGAAATACATGCACAAAAATTTCAGAAACAAATCTCCCTCATGTTACAACCTGCAGAATCTCTGCTAAGGCACAGCTTTAAGCAGGGGGGTGAAGAAAGAGGGAAATTGATGGAGGGAAATGAGCACACAAACTGGACAAAGATACATAGCTCTAAGACTTACAAAAACACAGTAGTCTCAAACATTCAAAAGATTAATGACTTCTGCAGAAAGACCTTATGCAATTCGGGGTATTGATACGGAGGATATTAAGATCTCCTCAAAACTTTGGTGGGAGGAATGGTGAAAGTCCAGCTTTMTGAACCAAGACCTGTTTAACTCGCATCCTTAAATGAGTCCACCTTTTCTAAAGTTAACATTTCATGATTSATTCAAGAACAAATTCCAAAATCAAGAGAGCATGGATGATATCTTTTGCAGTCTCAGTCTACAATGCCTTGTTTAGCTTCCCCGAAACTCAAGCAAGAAGTTGCTCCCATACAGGCCTATTAAGCCCCAAAATCAAACAGCGTCAATGTGATGCAGGTCCTTAGGACAACGGAAAAATCCCACTTAAAAAGGTATCATGTAATGTCAGAAAGACACTTGCCTGTTTCYTTTGTCTTGTAAGCAGCACAATCATATGTCACTAGATATAACCTAGTGCTGCTGAACCAATAAGCATTTGAAAAAAAAATCTAGAAAACGAGACCAACACACATAATTATACGGCCTTGATGCCAAGAAGTTATAACAAGTATAGCAAGAAAAGAAATTACRGTAAACAGAACTGATGATGTCATATATTATTTCTTCAAGGATAATATTAAGAAAAAAACAGGCAACTGTCATTGTGACTATATACAACAGCAAGTCACAATAAATCAGTAATGTATAATAGAAGTTCTTTAGAAAAGTAGTAGTAAGACAATGCCCTGTCTCTGTTTAACTATCTGACATTCGTGCCCATAAAAACAGCTCCCAGTGCCTGTTTTGGCTGGCCTCGGTTCAATACAGGTTCCCTACTCCCATGAACTCCCATGAACTGCTTGGAATTGTCTGCAACACCTTAGCTATGCAATATACCTACCTTTTGTCTAAAATGATATTACATGATCACAAAATTCAATTGGAAATGAAAATAATAAAAATATCTTATTGGGTAGGACAGTGCCCATCTGTCTGTTTCTGACAGTGATGCTTTTTCTATCCTTTGCTTGTGGTAAATAGCTCTCTCAAACACAACGTGTTTAGTCCTGCAAAGAAATCTGGCAGTTGACACTTCTTTTTCAAGCAAATTTAACTACAGTGCAGATACCCAGACACTAAAGACACAACAATTCAAAAAGCATTTGTACTTTTGTCTGCTGTTTATATGACCCAACATTATAAAACATGAAGAAGTTAGGCTACTGGGTGAGGAGAGACCGACAGGTAATTTATCTCCATCCCCTGATCCCACAGGAAATGATCCCAGACACATGCTGTGGTCTGACTACAGAGATCATGGAAGGATCAAAAGGTCTTTGATTAAAGACCAGTCTTTAACCTGTACAAAGAAGACTGAATATCCAGCATCCTTTTTCCCCCCTCCTCACTGTTGTCCATTTTGCTCCTTGATTACCTCCTGCTGCACTCAATTATCTCAGCTGGCACCACCAAAAGAAAACCTAGCAGCTGCTGTGACCTGTAGAACCATGATATGGGAATTCAGCTGCCAAAGGAAGAAGAAATTATTCTCCAGATACAAAATGACTACCAGTCAACTTCTTACAGAAATCAATCTCATCTCTGCCCAACAGTTTAGTGCAATTGAGAGGATTTTCTGCATAGAAGAACATGAATAAACACACATAGTTAGCAAAAGCAAGTGCAAAATATTTAACTATACATGACATAAAAAATAAAAAGGAGCCCCTACGCTTAGCATGCTGATTTTTTTTTTTTAATTTTTAAATTGAAGCATATAAAAATCCTTTAACTCCTAGCTTCTGAACTGTGTTTCTTCATTTCCCTGAACAGATTTTTGTACATGTTCTTTCAGAAGATAGATTTAAGGAGTTAAGAATATTTGCTTTTATTCTGCTTGAAATTATGGAATTCTAATTTATATTTTGAATCAAAAATCTTAAAATATCCTAAAGTAACTCTGGAATAACCAAAAAAAGAATCTATGCAATGCTGCAGGTCATATACCAATACATTCAGGCACTTTTGTTCAAATAAGCCTTGCAAAAAAGACTCTATAGAACTGAGTTTAGACTATCGTATTATATGCTAAATCTAGGCTGGAAGCTCAAGTACTTTTGCTGAATCAAGACTTTAATGACCATTCCAGATATCTTGGGAAATGAAACCATAGGGGAGGGAAGAAGGGAAAACAAAACAAAATAAAAAGCCCACAATTTTGTGAAAATTAGAATTGTTGGTTATTATTTGCCCTGGAAGTTTTTTTTTAAAGTAACTAAAGGAACAACTGAGGTTGGAGCATTATAGTTTCACTTGTCCAAAGAGAAATCGACTAGTTAATATGATGTTGAGTAAAATACCAATTAATTTAGCTATTAGTTACCTCAAATAAAAGTCCCTTACAAAAAGAAATTACTGTGGAGCAAGCTAAAGTAAAATAAATGCTAATAAGTCTGAGTCTATTTTAACAGCATTATTATAAGCTGCCTAACTTTATGCATACGCAAAAATTGAGTTCATTCCAACTGAAATTGTTAGTTATGCTTCTGTTATGGTTTTATATCTATGGCAACAGTAAACCATCCATTGAACTTCACTACTAAGGCATTCAGAGACAAGGGCGGGGAGGGAAAAGAGATTTTTACACTAAAAAGAACTCAAAGTGAAACTAACATTAAGAAGAGGATGAAAATCTATATAACCAGCAACACAGTAAAAAGCTGGCTTTGAAGATTATGCCTTCTTTTCCCTACTTATTTGTTCTGTCAAAGACCAGCATTTCTTCAAGCTCATTTCACAGACCTCTCCCTCTCCATTTACACTTTTCCACATCTACTTTCCCCATTATATTAATTGAGTGTTGTAAACAATGTGGGGCTGCGAACAGTCTTCCAAACTCAGTTTATTATTGCTTCTCATGCCACCAATTCTTCGCTTAAAAGCACTTCATTACATCCACTACATTGCAACTTCTGCACTGAAATAGTGTGGAGATAATGAAGGTACCATAAGAAATGTCATGATCAGCTTCTATCCAGGGGGTCTGATGGACACTTGTAGTGTGGCAGGAACTTGCCCAAGTAGATGCTGCCAGGGCCACCCATTAAATCCCCAGGAATATGTGCCTGGAGTCCGCCAGCAGCTAATAAACAACTGTGCAAAGGGGGCCCTTCTCTAATCTCTTCCTGAGCCATAAGGAAGGTTGCAGCAAGCGCATGTCACAGGAGGCTGCAGAGATTTACCACTTGACATAGGGTATCACGACTCTGACCAAAGACAAAAGGGGAACTGGCACCTTATATTTCCACAGCAGTTTCTAGAGGATCATCAGCATATTTGAGGAAAAGGGAGAATCACTTTGTGCAGATGCAATCCTGATAAGCATTTTCTTTCACTACCACCCCTGCCCAATGCACACAGCTAGATACATATCACATGTATACACAGCTCAGAAATTATACAGTTATTCATTATATTATCAAATACCGTTCTATTGGTTCAAGCTAGACTTCTTGCTCTCTTCTTTAATGTGGAAAAAAATTTTAATTAACAGAAGGTAGATGTGCTGGACAAATCTAATCTCCTTTCCAGCAAAAGGAGAACCTAATTATCTGAGGTATTTGGAGCTTTCTTACAATTTTACATGAAGAAATGCACCCTTTTACCTCAGGTCTCCAGCTAATTAAATATGTTGCATCTCCATAAAGACCAAGTAATAAAATCAACTGAAAAAAATAATTTTAAGAAAACACCATGAAAAGCTTCAAAAATTATATACAGCAGGGCTATATTCGAGTACATTTTCAAGTCTTGGATATAAAATCAAATCTGAGCCTCTCAAACAAGARGCAATAAAAAAAGGTGAGTGCAGGATATCAGAAAGTTTTGTTGCCCTTTTAACTGTGAGGAGCTGCAAGTTAAACATGCATAATTAAGGAAGGTTTAAGTGTAAAAGTCCATCCTGAACTGCACATTAGAATGAATTTTTAAGTGGAAAGATTRGGTCTGACACTACAAAGACATGCCTGATTACAGTTAAAGAAAAAAAAGAAGTGATTGTTCATGCACATGTAGCCAAGTTGTGCTAACATTTCAGGTRTATTTAAATGTTCACTAAAATGTGGATACACAATACAATATTATTTTTCCCCTCCTCAGATTGAAAAATCTTCTTGAACAAGAAACAGCGTACCAGGCGAAGAAAGAGAAGGAAAACGACAAGAAAATAGTCAAACTGAGAGAAGAACTGACTAAACTGAAATCCTTTGCTTTAATGGTGGTGGATGAACAGCAAAGACTCACTGAGCAGTTGAATCAGCAAAGTCAACAAATCCAAGAATTAACCACTTCTGCAGAACAAGCGCATGAGAAACTCGCTTCTGCTGAAGCAAAGGCTCAAGAAGAGGAGCAAAGAGCCAGCAGGCTGGAGGCTGAACTGCAAGCCCAAAGCAATAAGATTGCCCTAGATCAAGAAGCAATGATGGCCAAACTCACCAATGAAGACAGTCAGAATCGTCAGCTCCGGTTAAAATTAACTGCACTCAGCCGGCAAATTGATGAATTGGAGGAGACTAATAAGTCCCTACGAAAAGCAGAAGAAGAACTGCAAGAACTAAGGGATAAGATAAATAAGGGAGAATGTGGAAATTCCACACTTATGTCYGAAGTAGAAGAATTACGGAAACGACTGCTGGAAATGGAAGGAAAAGATGAGGAGCTCATTAAAATGGAAGATCAGTGCAGAGAGCTTAACAAAAAGTTAGAAAAGGAAGCATCACAGAGCAAGAACCTGAAAGGGGAAGTTGACAAACTCAACAAAAGAATTATGGATCTGGAAAAATTAGAAGATGCTTTTAACAAGAGCAAACAAGAATGTTACTCCCTGAAATGTAACCTTGAAAGGGAAAAAATGCTGACCAAGCAGTTGTCCCATGAGCTGGACAGCTTGAAAGCTAGAGTTGGAGAGCTTGAAGCAATTGAAAGTAAGCTAGAAAAAACTGAGTTTACGCTTAAGGAGGATTTAACAAAGCTGAAAACTCTAACCGTGATGCTTGTGGACGAAAGAAAAACCATGGGTGAAAAAATAAAGCAAACAGAAGAAAAGCTGCAAGCTGCAACATCTCAGCTTCAGGCAGAGCAAAATAAAGTGACATCCGTTACAGAAAAACTAATTGAAGAAAGTAGGAAGGCACTGAAGTCGAAATCTGATGCAGAGGAAAAGGTGTCCAGTGTTACAAAGGAGAGAGATGAACTGAAAAACAAACTCAAAGCAGAAGAGGAGAAAGGAAGCGACCTTGTTTCCAAAGTGAATATTCTAAAAAAAAGGCTTCAGTCACTGGAAGCTGTTGAAAAGGAGTTTCTTAAAAACAAGCTTAAGGAAACGACTAAATCTAGCACCTCCCTGCAGCATGAGAACAACAAAATCAAAGAGCTTTCCCAAGAAGTGGAGAGGCTTAAACAGAAATTGAAAGAAATGAAGGCCGTAGAAGATGATCTCATGAAAACTGAAGATGAATTTGAGTCCCTAGAACGAAGATACGCCAACGAACGGGACAGGGCCAAGCTTCTATCAGAGGAGCTAGAGATTGTGAAAATGGAATTGGCTAGGTATAAATTAACAGAAAAGGCAGAGGCCAATCAGGAGCAGCGGCTTTTTAAGAAGCTTAAAGAAGAAGAAGCCAAATCAAGTCACCTTTCCAGAGAAGTAGAGGCACTGAAAGAGAAAATTCATGAATACATGGCAACAGAAGACCTCATCTGCCACGTCCGCGGTGATCATACAGTTCTACAGAGGAAACTCATGCAGCAGGAAAACAAGAACAGGGAGTTAGCAAGAGAAATAGAAAGTCTCACAAAAGAACTGGAGAGGTACAGACGCTTCAGTAAGACCCTGAGACCCAGTCTCAACGGAAGGAGAATTTCTGACTTGCAGCTCTTTTCTAAAGAGGTCCAGACAGATCCATCAGACAACGAGCCACCCGACTACAAAACTCTCCTACCTTTAGAGCGTGCAGTCATAAACGGGCAGCTGTACGAAGACAGTGACAGCGAGGACAAAGACAACAAAGAGGAACAAGCAGTGTCTTTCAAGAGCAGCTCATCTATTGCAAATGCCGTGAATAAAAAATTATGGATCCCATGGATGAAGTCCAAAGAAAGTCAWCCACAAAACGGAAAGATTCATACAAAGCAGAATGGAAACTGTGCACAGACTGGAGACCTAGTGCTAAGCCATACACCTGGCCAACCTCTTCATATAAAGGTGACTCCAGACCATGGACAGAATACAGCAACACTTGAAATAACAAGTCCGACAGCCGAAAGTCCTCACTCCTACAAAAGTACAGCAGTTATACCCAACTGTGGCACTCCTAAGCAAAGAATAACCATTATTCAAAATGCTTCCTTAACACCCATAAAATCAAAAGCAGCAGAAGGTTACATGAGCCCAGAGCAAGCCATTTCTCCTATTAGCATGGCTACTTTTGCAAGATCTCAAACTCCCGACTCATGCGGTTCTTTAACTCCTGAAAGAACAATGTCCCCTTTGGCTCTGCCAGGCTCAAGCTCTCAGGAACAAATGCTCTCCTCCGAGCCCTTGGAAATGGGAGCCAAGCATGCCGTTTTTAGGGTATCCCCGGACAGGCAGTCATCGTGGCAGCTCCAGAGATCTAACAGCACAGGATCCAGCGTAATAACTACTGAGGATAATAAAATCCACATCCATTTAGGAAGCCCTTACGTGCAAGCTCTTGCTAATTCCAAGCCCATCAGCCCCTGTACTGCAGTGCAAGACAGCAGAACTCCAGCCCTAGCTAACGGAATACCCAATAAGGCCACCAGTAAAATCACCAGCAGCATTACTATCACACCAACAGCCACTCCTCTCCCACGGCAATCACAAATTACAGTAAGTAATGTCTATAACTGACCCCCATCCATGCTGACACCCTTACCAGCAACCCATCCTGTTTCTCCATTCCAGCAAGGACCATATGGAAGAGCCCCTTTGCTTTGGGAGAGATCCATGCATGAACTATACAGCAGTATACAGAACTAACGTTAAGTTTTGCCTGCTTAGTGTTATCAAGTGTGCACTTACTGTATATTTTCCTCATTGAAATACAGTCATGTAAAATATTTAGTCTTGCACTTGTATAAATGCATCTTTATGTATGTCCATTTTAAAAATAACTCACGTTACTTTTGACTGCAACTTGCCTTGGTAAAATATTTTAACATTACAAAAACAGTAAATAATTGATTATTTTTCTCATTGCTTGCAGAACATTTTTATTGTGTGTGYATTTTGGTTTGGTTTTGCATGTCTGACAATTTAAATTAAGTCATAATATTGCCTGCTAATTTCAGATCAGATCTTTCCTGCTGTTTCTCAATTCCTCCCAACCCTCACATTTTGTATTTTTATGACACATGCAAAGTTACACATACTTTATTTAAAACTGAAGGTGCACAAATGATATATGCATTCAGCATAGTCACTCTCCTACACCTTTTTACTCAAAAAAGAAGTTTATAAGCAAACTCTTTGTTCAGTTAAAATTTTTTTATACCTTCTTCAAAAACTTAGCAAGCTCTGTCTTTTTCATGTAGGAAGCAAAACAAGTTTGCCAGAGGAGTAAATAAGGAACAGACCAGTCAGGCAAGCAGCAGTAGCAGACAGGACGGACAAGCAGGCTAAGGTATCTCAGCGATGGGTGCAATATTGGTGCCTAACATAAGGGAAAAACACGTGAACAACTCTTCCAGTTCACAGGTGTCAATCCTAACTCTCCAGTAAATATTCCCGGTAACTGCCTTTTGAATGTGTTATATAAATCAGGCACTTTCAAATGTGCCCCTTCCTCCCCCCTGCCCCCCAAAGAAAAAGCAGTTTTGAAAAAGTGCAAATTGGAATGTTTCTCATTCTAAAGAGTTAAACACYTATGTATCTTCCTCCTCCCTCCCCCACCAAGCTTCATTATTAACATGGAAGTTTGCATGTAAACGGAAAGTCATTTCTCAGTAAAACCATATCTTTACTCTGCTTACTTTATCTACAGCAAAATCTACTTACGTTACCTAGAGAGGAAAAAATAATTTCTGCAGCATAACTCAGTGCCACATTCAGCMAAGGACTTCAGCACATGCTTTAACACAACAAAAGAACTTTAATAGTGTCACTCCTTTGGCTCTACTGGAATCTAAATGATTACAAGAGCAAGTAAAAGCTCATTTTAAAAGGAGCCATTTCTATTTACAAGCGAAACCCACCACCCACACATATATGGCACAGTCACATATTCATGACTGTATGTCATAAAAATCAAAATCAAGGAGAAAAGTTACAAAGTTATAGACATTAGCTATTAGACATTGGCTATAGATTTAGGTATAAGAAACATTAGAGTTGAATGGTGGCAATATGCAGRAGACATAGTGCAGTGCACTGCATGAGCTCCACTTTATGTCATGCATAATCTGCTAGTGTCTCCTTAAGTTAATGGGCTGAATATGAGGACCTTGCCACTTGCTTTGTCTCAGTTTAGCTCCACTGACTGCAGAAGTGAGTCCTGATCAAAAGCAGGACAAATCAAACTGGGTCAGGACACGGACATGATGTAATCCTGCAAAGCAAACCTTCGTTCYCTCCAATTGCATCAAAAGTTAGTGATTAAGTAATAACTTTAGAGTACACACGCTATAGAAACAAGTCATTTTATTACTTCTTTAAAGTTACAAGTTTTTATTGTAGGGCTCATCCATGATTACAAAGGCATCCATTCAAAACACGGTCTCTGTGCTTCCAGAAGCTCAGTTGCTGCATGATGTATTAGCCCACACTCAGGTTCTCTATGCAGGAACACATTGCATGCAGGTGCTGCATAATATTTACAGTACACACTTAACAGTTTATTAATTTTTAGAGAATCTGGCATCAGTTAAGTGATAGACAATTGTCCTTCAGAAATGTTAATATCCTCTTCCACTTCATTGAAAAAAATACACTGAAAATCATATTTCACTTCATATCTATGTTCTAAAGGTTAATAAATGCGTTGACCATTAACTACCTGGCCATCTATTGCAATATCTCATGAAAGATAAGCAGAAATCAGAAGACAATAATAGTAAGCATACTTAGCCCTTTGGCAAGTTCCCAAGCTATTATGAATAACGACATTCAGAGTATAAACTTAAGTTTTGAATATAAAACCCTGATCAGAGTCCATGCCACTTAAAAGTTTAATTATTAACAGGCCAGCCCTTAAATCTTGTTCCTGTCACAATCCTTACGCTGTTGAGGGTTTAGGGGTTACTAATAAAYCTCCCAATTAAGAAAAGACGCAAGCAGCAGCCACACATCACCATCACTACCCCAAAAGGAGCAGCACCGTTGCTTGTAAATGAACTTGCTATGTTTCCTAAAAACACACCTCGATTAAGACATACTCATAATCCCCTGTTGATGAAACAATTGCTAAGTAAATCTTATTTGTAGACCTCAGAACTGATTTTTGTCACTGGCTTCAGCAGATGGAAAAAAAAATCAAATAATTATTTTGTTGGAAAATTGTCTCCCTTTTTATGATTTCTAAGATCTGTTGCACAACATGTAGTTGAGAAGATAAATGCCTACATGTATTTATCAAGAGCTGAAATTTACTTAAAATAAGTGTTTGAATAGAAATAAATTACCTGGTATGTTATCACAAAACAAACAGCGCATGGGAAGTCTACCTTAAGGGACTGAAATTACCAGTTTACAAAAAGAGACTTCATTTTTTAGTTTACCACTCTGCATCTCTGACTTTTTCCTGTTCCACTGAGAGGGAATGTTCACCTACGTCCTTGGCAGGTAAAGGGAAAACAACTGAACAAGGAGAAGATTAGCTGTCTGTAAAGCACTCTCAACAGAAACATCAAACATAATTATACTAAAATTCAACTAAGGCAGGCTTTTTTTTTTTTTTTTTTTTTTTTAAGGAAATCCCAAGCATCCTGCAAGTGGTAAGTATTGCTATTTTGCTGTTTAAAATTGGGAAGCAGAGACATTCTTATTTCCGATATCTGCTTAAGAGCCTAAAATCTGACAGATACAATAATGATTCAAATGAATGTTAACAACAAACACAGTCCACGAAAATATTTAGCGGGTTATAACAGAGGGGCTGAACTGTGGAAGSGAACAGGAGAGCAGTTTTCAACAGGTCCTAACATCAGCCCTTTTTCCAAAACTCAGGAAAACTCTCTCAAGCCTACTCTCTCCCCCCTCGATGCAGGGCTTAGTCTTCAGAAAAAGACTAGCAGCATTAAACAGACAAACACATGGCAAAATTTRTCTGTCCCCTTTCCTTGATCTTTTTATTTGCGTTTCAGGGAGGGAGGAAAGGAAGCCAGGCAAGTGCAGCACAAGCAACTTGGTGTCACTCTCTGTGACCATTTAGATAATCTGTCTTGAAAACCTTGCCCCACTGAATTCGGAAGCTAAACACATAGGGTAGTAGCACCTATAGTCTACACAGTCTTGTAAAATAGATATTTATAATTTTTGTCCTTGCAGGGAAGGTGAATGAGGAAAGCGAGAGAAAAGGAAGAGAGRAATAGAAGGGAATAAGAGTCATTAAGAGTGCTCTGGAAGCAGAGGGCCCATCCATCAACTGAGAGGTGGTATTTCAGTTCATTAGAAGGCCTCCCTCAAGTAGCTAATTAAAGAATAGAATTGATGAAAATTACAGGAGCAGCCAGCTAATCCTCCTGATCCAAAGCATAGTAGATATCGCAGTCTGGGGACAGAAAGTAAGCCTGCAAGGGAAGGGAAAAGAGGTTAAAAAAAAAAAAAAAAAAAAAAAAAAAAAAAAAAAAAGAGAGAGAGAGAAAAAAAAAAAAAAAAAAAAGGAAAGAAAATAGGGGAATCTCAGTGTAAGCCTCTCTGCAAGGCTTAAAAAAGCGTTCTCCCCACATGGGGGAAAAAATAATCAGAAACAGAGCTGTACCGCACTACTTTTGGATTCACACTGAATAGATGCTGCAGGGTTAGGTGATGGAAATGGAGTAGCCATCTGCACAATGACTTTGTCCCTAGGAAACAGCTCTTGAGAAACGGCAAAACAAAAACTGACAACTGCCTAATCTGCAGGCTTAGGCAAGGGCTACCCAAACACTGTGTTACCAAGGAACAGCAGAGAAAAAGATCTCACGGTTCGAGTGCGGCATGAGTGGGTGTACACATTTTAAATAACATTTACAATAACATCAAGCAACCTAAGTGGGAAACTGCTCAAGGAAAAGGAAGATCTTGAAAGTTTAAGCGGCCTGAAGAGTTTCCACAAACCAGAGTTTCAGTGTTGGTGGCTGCAGGACGCTATTGAATTCTCTCTGCTTAGCACGGATCTGATGTGCAAGCACCTCACCCACGCTTCCCGATCTTGCGAGGGCTCAGAAACCTCAAATATCAGRGCTACCAAATGAACTCGATTCTCCCCAAACAAAAACAAAACAACAAAAAACACTTCCTGGGAAACAGACTGAACACAGCAAGACTGTCTGTTTCATCAGCAGTTCTCTCAACTCCCCAGGTGGTGGCCCGACAGACACCACTGGGCGTAGGCTTCTTTGACATATATATATTATATATACACACACACTTACATATATATATATTTATATATATGTATWATTGTATGGGGGGAAAATTATCCCAGGATTTAGAGCAGGGATTTTTGATATAGCAACTATTTTCATTTCAAAAGCTGTCTGCGGGTTTGCCAACAGTTCAACATCTTTTCTACACTGAAGAAATACACACAGATATCCTTAGCTGCCCACAGCCTGTACAGAAGGAAATCCTCTGCCAAGAATATTACTGAAGGAAAGACAATATAGATTTAAACCAAGTGAATTGATGATCTCATACATATTTGTAAAGTAACGTAGTATATAAATACACTTAAATTCAAGTATCAGCAATAACATTTAAGTACCAGCACTGCCCTCTCCTGGACAGAACAACACTAGTGTGTTAGATATTCTTTTAAAAGAGCATATTCTTTTATGAATCCAGTTCCCAGAGACTAGAGACACCCTAGCAGGGTGAGCAAGCTTCCTCTTTATCTCAAGGGGCAATGGGACATAGAACTTGCCACAAGCAACTGCTGCTTTCCARGAAGGGCAAAGTATACTGTGATAGTCATTAATCAGTCTCAGCTAAAACCCTGTCTTAGAGGAACTGACAAGTGACATAATTTTGACTATTCCTGCATCTTTTCCATTAATATTAAAGGCAAGTCTTTAAACTATATTATGTTACAAGAGGATTGCATCTTCCAGTGAAGACATGTCTCAAGGAAAGCAAGGCACGTGATGTAGTAGTTAGGAACCAGACTTCTACCTCCATCTCTACCCAACGGTGATTTTTTCCTCCATCATTAGGAAGATCTAAACTTAGTTCAGAAAATGAGGAGAGAGGCACATTTGAGTATATAATCACAAAGCATACCAGATATAAAGAAGATATTTCAAATTAAAGTATGATTTTCCTGTCAAGCAGTTCATATGTTTGAAATCAGGAACTCCATCAGAGGCCCAAAGTCAAAACAGTGGAAGTCACCGAAGTTCCAAAGGGAGGCTCAGGACATTTCTCTTTCTGTYCTTAGTTACTACAACTTGACCTAAACCCTTCCAGACATGTGTCCAGCTCATCCTGTTTTAAAACACCTGCAATGATAAAGACTTCAGTCACCCCAAGAATCTACACCAGGAAAGAAATCTTCACAATTTCTAACGTAAACTTTCTTTGCTGAAATTGAAATCTTCTATTTCCTTTTCTGTCCSTCCTCTGGACTTTAAGAATCACTTTCTCTGAAACAGATTTTCACATATTAGAAAAAAAAAAAAAAACAGATTTTTCCCACCCCAACCCTGAGCTCCAGTTTTTCTTCTTCACATTCAACAAATTCTCTTCCTCTCCCGCCYGCTCTCTCCTCAGGTGCTGCAGTTGTTTTTTGCTCTTCTGAGATGGTTATAATGTATGCATTTCTTAAAAGCACAGTGCCTCAAAGCAGACAACATTCTAACTAAGGTCTCACCAATGTTAAGTCATAAGGATTACCTCGTACACATTTGTATATAAAGCTCCTGCTTACATATCCCACATCCTAAAACAGCTGCACAAAAGGAAAACACAGAGCACAGAGAGCTTTCCCTCTGGATTTCTAGAGGCTGGATGCCAGAAACGAATGAAAGAAAAAGAAATATCCAGATGCCCTGTGCAGTTGAGGAGGCCCAAGTGAATATTTCAGCCAAAGCTGCCTTTTTTTTTGGAGACTGAAGGATATATTCAGTTTTGCCACTTAATCTTGACTCACCCCTGCTTGCAGACCTGGCTCACTTTCTGACTCCATTCAGTCATCGAGGAACCAAGTGAACCCTGGCAAGAYGCAATGTTTGTGTGCATACAGACTGTCACTGTTTGGCATAGCAGATATACAGCATTGTCCCCTGGCCACTTTCACTAAAATTGYTCAAATCTCTTAAAGGAAAAATTTAAATACTGAAAAAGAAGCTAATCTAAAGTTATTTCTCCTGGGTCAAGTTCTATGATGACCGAAGGAACAGAAGAAAAGCTCTAGAACAAGTGTTACATGCTCYTCTCTACTTATAGAAACATAGCCCATCAGGAAGCAAATTCATAATAATAATATCAATTCTGAAAAAAAAACCTAAACAAATAAAATAAACAATTAGGATCAAAAGTAGATCAATTTCTAGAACATGATAGAAACAGATACATTCCTCCTAAACACACATGCTCACACACTTGCTTAAGGCCACCGCCCAAAGAGAAAATATTACATTGTGCTAAAATATTTGATGGTCTGTAMAAATAGCACAAGCTACCTTTGTGCTCTTGGGAAAAGAACAGCACATAGGCTCAAATCTCAGAGCATACAGTCACAGCTGACTTCTACACACCAGGAAAGAACATTTTCACAGTTGCATAAGGAAAAYCTCACAATTCTCAATTGTGGAGTATTTGTCGCAGTCCCCTATGTACTTACCATCATTTATGAGGAGGTAGCAGACACAGACACTACATATGCATTCTCATTTTAACTCTACCCCTGACATTGCCTATTTTGAGTGACTGACATTTGTTTCAGAAGGCAATTTAAAACTGAAGACATTAAAAGATCTTTAYGAACCTGCAGTTTTCTTGGTTCTTGGATCTTCACTGCTAGGGTTGATGCATTTTGACTGCTTACTTCAACAGTCATAAATGCTGCTGACAAAAATACTGGTATTTTCTGAATCCAACATCTAAAATTTGTTCTTCTGCCTACAGACAGACACATGATGCAACCCAATCATTCCAAAATCTGGCTAGTTTGTCTTTTGTTTTGCTCTTATTGTAAGATTATAAAATTGTTATTCCCATAATTATTTTTCAATTGTGTTTAGATACATTAAATAATGGAAAACCAAGCAACAGCTCAAATCCCATATGAATAGGTCTTGTGAAACACTTCTCTTCTTGAGGTGTTTTGAGCACTGATAGGAACTGACAAAGGCTCTCCTGAGCATGAGAGACTGCTCAATTTGGTTTTGAAAGAGTAAAGGTATCCTGCTACTACTTCTACCACTTGGAAAGACAACAAATATAAAAACTAACTAACAGAAGGGAAATCAAGGAGCCATAACTAAACATTAATAATGAACACAACTGGCAAATTCAGGAGAAAAGTGGGTATGAATACCTGTGTGTACTTCTCATCTTAAAAGAAGATATTAATGGGCAGAAAGGATGCAYGTATTTGAAGAGAAAGTATTATTGGTATGCATACAAACTTTCTATCCACTGATCTAAGAGCTAACATCAAAACAAAACCACCAMCAACAACTAATACACAGTTTTGCAGTCACTTACATCTTCCCTCAAGAAATAAAAGGGGCATCTCAACAGACAAGTATATTGCCTCCAATGTACCTGCATGCATGCATGCATCTACCTCGAGTACAAGGGAAGGAACCAAGATGATTATGCAGATTTTTTTTTTTTTCAAAAAAAGCATTGCAGAACTTTAAATCAAGTTATTACCAAGTGCTTTTCAAATGATTATATTATGCCATCTCCACTTTACAGGTACAATCTTACATCAGCTCAGGTATKGACCTAGTCAACTGACCCAAAATGGTCTTTTCACCACTCCCATCTGCGATTTACATTCTGTCAAGTAGCAAGCATTAGAAACTCAGTTAAGCTCTTAGACCTTGATCTACTTGCATGTATAATTCACTACAACTCAAAAAATTAAATACTAACTTGTTTTGATTAAATTCAARTTATTAACTCTTTTCTCTCTAGATTGTATGCCTGGAATGGTGAAAGAGAAATTAATGTTTAAGCCCTGAAAGAGGAGGGAGAGAAATAAATGGAGAATATGTTAAAGGCTTCCCCTACAATAGAAGTTATAGCTATGYGGTACACTATAAATCGGTAGAATCACTGCAGTGCAGGTTTGGTTATCTTGCACAGAAAATTAACCTTGGCATCGTTCGTTTGCACAGGCAAAAGATCTACAACTCAGGTCTATTAGCTATACTCAAGCTTGAGTCTACGCCAGGAGTTGCATCAACTAGTTTTTGTGGTTATAAGGAAACACAACACACTTAAAGGACCATAATACCAACACTGTACATAGTRGTAAGATTTGCAAGAAATAGTGATAAAATTGACAAAACTTGATGTTATAAAAAATTGCATGTATTCAATACTGTAATTTAGAACTGCAAAACAATATAATTTTCAATCACAAAAAAAAAAAAATTGTTTCAAATAGATTCTAGCTGCTCCAAATATCATAAAWGATGCTTTTAATGAAGTGGAAGTCGGTATAAAATAAAGGTTAGACTAAAAAGGTATTTTGAAACCCAACCTCCCACTGATTTTATAGGATCTCAGGACATCACCTAAATATTGATCAGCCAAAACCTGTGAAAATCTGGGTCTMCATACACTTTCTCAAGCTATTAACAATGCTAATCAACCAACTACAGATGGTAGCCCTCAGCTACTTCGTACCATGTGGAATCTCTAACTTGGACATATCTCTGAAGGAAAATTTAATACAGGTTCAATCACATTTTAGCATTAAGATTTTACAAATCTGTTTTTGTTAACATATTTAGATGAACATATGAAAAAGCTTATGTATTTCTTTCCTCACAGCTGGGAATATCCCATCCAAATGCTTTTTTTCCACCCGTGGTCCYGTGCCTCACCTGCCATGTCAGGCCATGCAGCCAGAAAGCAGGCTATTCCAAACCAGTGCTCAAAGAAAGCCATATAGAAGTTACACAGATTATCCCCTCTAAAGCCATTACCTTATTCCTTAATACAGTGCTTTTAATAATTGAAGGAAAATAGTTGTTTGTCTCCCTTCTTGTAAACTGTCAAGCTGCAAGTTCAAAATTAYCTTTAAGAAGCATATAAGCTTTTATTTATTTTACTCAGCATTAGCTACAAGTATCAGCTTGGCTTTGGTTACAATTATCCAGACTGAAATGAAATACCTAGTAATGTATTAATAAATAAATAAAACAAAAGCTTTGCTGCCATCTAGAGACAAAAAGTTTTTCAGGAACACAGAGCAAACAAAAACCATATCCTTTTCTCTCACATTCAAAACCAAACTCCTTCATTTCTCAATATATATCACAAACAAAAGCTATAAAARTAAAACATTCTCATTTCAAAACTGCAAGCATGAAACCAGTGATATGCATCAGACCCAAGGTTTATGTATTCCATTTTTAGCACTGACCAGCAATAAATGCTTATAAAAAAAAAAAAAAATCCAGGTTCCAACAATCTGAGACTTGCAGTTAGTAAGCTTGATAGCTTGACTGGATAGCTATCAGCCTAATTCTCTCTAAATCAAATTAGACCTTTCACCTGAACAACTCTCAGCTCTAATGAGTTTTATAATTTACTTACAAGGAAAATGACAATAGATAGAATAATGAGATTTAATGTACGTGAGCTATCCTTCCCCTGCATATGCTACTTTGCATTTGTTCACATTGCCTTCATATACACTTTTATCATTTATTTACTCCATTCCAGGAATTACTGGCAGCTCTTGTTTCTAATACGCTTAACTTTACAATACAATCAYCATCATTTCAGTACTAGTCCTCTTCCAAGAGAGTCTATGTGTTCATCAAGTACCACAAGTCTTTATGGGGCTATGGACATAAAAATGGTATTCCTTATSGTCATTTCTACAGTTTGAACAGCTTATAAGTCACATGAATTTTCCAAAGTTTTCTTCTAAATTTGCATTAAGCTCATTAGCATCACCTGTAATTTCAATGGTAGACTGCATATCACCGTTACAGATTTAGCAATTTCAATCATCATGTCCTTCATAACTCTCRGGAAAACACTATATTGCTTTGAGAGATTTATTATTACTATTCGTACCAATCTGTTCTTAAACTTCAGCAAGACAGCAGGTACCTCCCCGCCACTTCACCTCCCATAACAGCTTCATTTGGCATAACTGGGATGCAAAAACTTTATGCAAATTCCTCCATACTGACCACTTAAATGTTGGCTTTTACATCATGGCTTTATCCTTTTGAGAGGTCCTATCATATACAATTATAAGCAGGCAAGTGGTAGATTTTCCAATTCTGATATATCTAGAAAAACAAAAATAGTTACGGCTGRCAGGATTTTTTGGACACTTCTCTGTTGTTTCATAAGATATTTTGGTCCCGTTCGTTCTCATCCATATTTAAATCACCACCTTGTCTGTGCTGTTCTGAATTGTCCTGGTTTGAACACCATTTCCATTTTGTATTGGGAGGAAGAGCTTGAGCAAATGTGAACAGCTTCCTTTACTCTTTTGCTCAATTCTAAAGGGTATTTAAAAAGTTAAATCAAAATGTTTGTGGTAGGTGGTGCCTGTTTCACCAATAYTCATCCAAACTTCTGATACAGTGTCTTTTAAACAGTCTAACTGCCTTTCCAAGTTTTTACCTCTTTTTGGTTCTCCTTTTATTTTCTGTTCTTATCTTTATCTAGAAACTTATTTTTTTTGCAATTAGGCATGACTATGTTGAATTCTGGAGGGCAGTTACAAAACAGTCACTTACAAACGCATGCATTCATGTTCACTGTGATCACTACCACAGAACGGATTTCTTAGCAAAATATGAACTACATACTTTCTGCTATGCAGGACTYGGTCAAGACTTGCTCCTGCACTTATTCAGAAAAATCACTGTTCACAGCCTTGGCATGGCAGCACTTACTCATTCTCGAGGGCAATAACTGATATTTCCCAAATATCGTTTTTCTGCCCCTGAAGCTCTTCTGATCTCACCTTTAAAAGTCACAGTTCTTGTTGTCCTCGTGGCTGTCCAAGTAGCTGACAGAAAAGCCTTCAATTTATACTTGTCTAGTTAGGCAGAGAATTTCAATCTCTTTGTTTTCTTCAATATTTAAAGATCAAGTAGAAAAGTTAAACCGAAGGCTATGATCATTATCAAGGAGGGAAAGAAGGTTTAGACAGATAAAAAGCTTTAAATGGCAGCAATGCATTTAGTTCCATGAAGGTAAAAAGAACATTAAAGAACTAAATATACAGTCACTCTCTCCTAACACATAATTTATTTTCTTGATTTATTTCAAGATTACTGATGTCTTGCGTCCTTCAGTTCCAACTCGGATCCCTAAACCAAAGCCTATGAGTGCAACTAAACTACCTGTGAAAATTCCTGCTGGACATCTCAACAAGTCACTCCAAGAGAGAAGCTGTGGAAAGCTACACATTATAAGGACTGTATCTAAAACCTGCCTTCAAAGCGGAGGGAGAAGGTAAATCATTCTCTGTGATCTCTGAGAATAAAATGGATTTAAAGTAATCTGAACCTCAACAACAGTCCTTTCCATTGGAGAAAAGCCTAAAACCATCCACATGGTCAGCACACAGATGATCGCCAATCACAGGTCAGCAAGACATAGCCAAATTCCTAAGAACTCAAGGCAAATTTGATGTCTGCAGGGGGCAAGCTCTGCTCTTTTTTTAAAATAAATCCAGAATTTGGCTCTCACCGTGGAACAGTAAATGCGACTGTAAAGATGTTTCTATTATAAATTCAGTTTTGACATATTCCACAAATAGCAAAAGTACTAGCGTTGTCTTGGTAGATTTAAAAGAATATATGGTCAATCAAATGAAGAGGGTTAAAGGATGAGATGGTCTAGTCAGAGTGCTTCACTGTTGGTGTTATATGTTAGATAGGAAAGCCATGACGAAGAGAAGGATGGAGAAATCTCTTTAATAATGCATACATTTAAAGAGTAACAGACTCACTGTTGTGCCTAGCATTAGATTAAAAACATGATCTGAAGATGGACCACCCTCCCCACAGTAAGCTAACTACTGTTATACAGCACCACTATATCCATGCAGATCCTACCTTAGGAAAAGAGATGCAAATTATGGCTTATATTACCTGTATTAATTTCCACTATTTCATGAGACTCTAGTATTTAGTTTTCAGTTCACTTGAACAGTCTCTCAAGATGTGTATCAAGTATAATAGACAGTACTCAAGTTGCAATTCTAAAGTAATGCAATTTTGTTCTTGCAGTCCCCCACAGTTCTGCCCTTCCTTTCAGTGTTCGTGTTCAAGAAAAATAGGCATCTGCATTCATAGCTAATTCAAGTTAAATACATAACTGCATTCATAATCCTACCTTATTGAAGTTTTTTTGACCAAACTAGTAGTTGTAATTCATTCATGAGAGAATTTGTCTTTACCTCTTTCTTAGAGTAAACCTTTTGTTAAAAGGCTCAAAATTCTCTTAAATTCCCTTTCAGCCATTGCATCCCTAGAAATCAAAATATTAGAAGTTTCAGGCTTGTTCTCTGCCTTCGGAAGAACACCAACTATATAAGCCAGTCGTATAAAAATACGAGACAACATTAGTATTTCTGAAAAATAGCAATTATTGCTCTAACTAGAATTTTGATGACTATTCCATTTTAATAGTATCTTGTTAGTTTTTACTTATTATTACCAGCAATTGTCCYTAGATTTCCTCTAACACCATCTAACATGAGTTACTGTTTTAGAAGAGCAAGATTGATTTGTTTCCTTGGTATTAACATCTATACCATTCTTCTTCCCTTAAACAGAGTGCATTCCAACAGCCTAAGTGGCTCAACTGCTGATTTGCAGGAAAGCTCCTTCCACATAGGTTTTTCTTTAAAACTACCAAATTCCAATTCCTAAATAAAACAAAAYTGGTGGTGATCACAGCCCGAATTGTGACTGTTCTGCTGAAGCAAAGAGAACTTTTGATGTGTTCACTTATCCATTATTTTTTCCTTTTTTTCTACAGCTAAGAGTTTAACTCGACCTCAGAGACAGTACAACACATTAGCACGTCTGTGTGACAGTTTTTGCAAACCCACAACAGAGACCTGTGCCTTCCTTAACAGCTACACAAGAAATTCTGTCAGTACTCAAAAAAGAGAATGCTTAAAAATATAGGCCTACTGAAAAAAATATTTCAGCATCTGCCCTACATGAYGTATTTGTGACAAACTGTAGAAATGAAAGAAGTATGCTGCTGTATTAATAAGAAAAGCCTTTAAATTTTAYTCATTATCTATGCAGGTAACTATAATGTCCTGAGGTTACATGCATGTGATAGATGCTCAGACCAAAATAAAATCCACAGAAGCACTCATGATACATTCAGCAGCTCGCAAAATAGATGTACGTGTGAAGAAATAAAACACAAATTACAAAAAAGCAGCTGTCAACTTGGTATCACAGAATCATAATGGTTGGAAAAGACCTTCAAGATTGTCGAGTCCAACTGTAAATCCATCCCCACCGTGCCTGCTAAGGCATGTCCCTAAGTGCCTCATCTGCACGTGTCTGGAGCACTRCAGGGACGGGGAYTCCACCACTTCCCTAGGCAGCCTGTGCCAGCGCTTCACCACGCTTTCTAGGTAGAAATTTCTCCAAATATCTAACTTGAATCTCTCCTGGCACAACTTGAGGCCATTTCCCCTTGTCCTGTCCATMGTTATTCAGGAGACCAASCCCCACCTCACTGCAGCCTCCTTTGAGGTGGCTGCAGAGAGCGCTAAGGTCTCCCCKGAGCCTCCTCYGTGCTACACAACCCCAGCTCCCCCGGCCGCTCCTYGCAAGGTCTGGGCTCCAGCTCCTGGACCAGCTCCATTGCCCTTCTCTGGACACGCTCAGCACCTCCATGTCCTTCTTGCAGTGAGGGGCCCAAAACTGAACACAGTATTCGAGCTGCGAGTGACCGAGTACAGGGGGAGGATCACTGTCCCGGTCCTGCTGTCTACACTGTWCCTGATACCAGGCAGGAGGCCGTCGGCCTTCTTGGCCCCCTGGGCACACTGCTGCCTCATGTTCAGCCTGCTGTCGATTAGCACCCCCAGAGCTGCACAGCTCTCCAGCCACTGCCCCTGGCCTGCAGTGCTGCATGAGGTTGTTGTGACCCACGTGCAGGACTCAGCACTTGRCCTTGTTGAACACCATAYGGCTGGCCTCAGCCCATCKATCCAGCCTGTCCAGATCCCTCTGCAGAGCCTTCCTACCCTCAAGAAGATCAACTCTTCCTCCCAGCTTGGTGTTGTCTGCAAATTCGCTGAGGGTGCATGCAATCCTCTCATCCAGATCATCAATAAAGATTAATCAAAGAGGCCTAGCCCCAACACTGACTCTGGGAAACACTGCTTATGACTGATCACCAYTTGGATTTAACTCCATTCACCACTCTTGGCGTCTGTCCATCCACATGGATTTTGGCTCACACAGGCTGTGTGATCACCCTCAAGATGATCTGCTCCATAASTTTCCCCGATACYGAGGTCAGGCTGACAGGCCTGCAGTTCCCCCACATCTGGGACCTCCTCGGTTAACCAGAACAACTGATAGATGATAAAGAGCAGCTTATTTGGTTTAATTTGCAAAAAAAGCAGACTACAGAACGCTTGCACATTTGCCTGCCAGAAAGCAGCACTGTAACATAACCTATGCTAAAGGAATGAAAGCAACAACAGAAACTGTATGGCTTCTGGCGATACACAGTGCAGAATATAACTTGGTTTTGATTTCCATCTGCAGGTTTTACCCCTTCAGATAGCACCCCACCCGGCTTCTGGTGGGCCTTACCACACTGGGTTGCTGTTGTAGCCAGGTACCATAGTGACAAGTAATGGGTTGGTAGAACAAGCAGATGTGGTAGAGTTTCAAATCACATCATCTAAATCAGTGTCTTAATCAGTTAGGGACCAGAGTGAAGTGTAGCAGGTCCCAGCAGCCCAGCAGGGATTAACGGCAACTGTAGAAGGTATTACAGGCAACTTTGAAGCCCCAGAGACATCTTAAATTCTGACTCAAAACAGTGTTTTGCTATAGCCGATCCAGGTAGACAATCTTTATGTTGTGGGTCCTAGGTTTTGCTGGCATAAGGACTGATCTCCCAGCATGAGAGCTGGCCAAAGCCACAGAATAACCTCATCTGCAGAGACTTCACAAAGTCTTTGCAAACTACAAGTAGATGAGCTGCACTTTGGGAGTTGTCACTGGAGACACAGCCCTGGAAACCCAGCTGCCATAWGAAGCACAGACTGCAGACACTGCTTTAGGAGTGAGGCAGTACTCCACTTTTCCACAAACCCAAGGGCAGATTTCTTTTTTCTATTGTAAAGCCAAAAGGAGGAGCAAGCYACACGAAAAGGATGTCACACAATGTTCTCAACCCCAAAAATTTGTGGAGGTGGCTGCAATATACTTAACTGCAACAGAATAATAGACTCTTTTCATAGTATTTTGGCAGTTGTAGCCCAAGCTGGAAAACAGTCATGCACAGAAAACGATAAAATAAAAAAAATTAAAAGGAGCTAAAATAAACAATCTGAACACCAAGTACCTTCTTAATTTAAATGTCTAAAACTGTACCAATAAGTCTATTACCGTCTCTTGACTGACAGTTAGGTTCAGTGGAACAACAAGTGTTACATTATGATTGTGAAGTTGGAAAACGGGAAGCCAAATACGCGGAGCATGGCAAAGCTGAAAAGCAAAGCCCTAGCAATAGAGCTACACACATAAATAATTTAAATAAGGGAAAATACTATAGATTTCCAAGAAGTATATTAACAAAATTATAACTCTGGGTTTGATAGACTTCAAGTCTATCATGTACTTTAAGCTTGATTGCTTTGCAGTAAGCAACGCTGTTAAACTCTGCAGTGCAGAAGGGTTTTGCTCCCACTGGGAGCTCCTGGTTTATCAGCCAGATCTGACAAGCAGCTCAAGCAAAAGTCACCACTTTCTTCAGACGTGGTTACAACTCATGGAACAAGCCGAGACAGACAAGCCTTTCCACAAACAGGTCAGCAAACAGATCCCAGCTCCAATTAAGCATCAAAATCCTCCCTGGATGTGCCACAGCGAACAGTCTGCTTCCCACTGCTGTATGCCACACATACAAATTGATGCTATTTGGTATTCCTTTTTTTCCCCCCCAGTCTACAAAGAGAAAACTGCTGGCAAAAGAAATTACATCCCACAACAGCATCCCTCACTGCCGGGCATGCAAAAGGATCCCACAAGTCCTGACAAGTCACCTTCCGTAGTACCACATTCTATTTGCACCGCTGAGATGGAAGAGTTCCCCTGCCTTTTCCTCCTGTATTGGGATACCATAAATGATTTCCACCTACATGGGACACAGGCTCTTACGGAAATAAACAAATGGACAAAGAACAACTTTGCTAATTTATGGGATTAAGGGAGACAAAGAAAGTATGGAAAATGAAAGAGGAGGAATGATCACAGAAAATAAGGAAAATGGAATAATGTCTGAAAAGCAAAGCTCATAATTCTCCAACAAACTGTGCAGGAAATTTGGTGGATATATGAGTTACTGGCAAGACATGGACATATACAGTACTGTGAAAAGTGCTTTTTCTGTTCTTGAAGAGAAGAGGAAAGAACTGGTGTCTTTCACCCGGACTAAGTGAATTCCTTAGCGTTCTTCATCCTTTCCCTTCTACTTTGGAAGGCAATGCAAATAAATAAATAAATGGTATTCGAGGCCTTACCCAGTCATGATACAAACTGCTAAAAGGGAGAAAAAGAAACTGCAACCTTGCAGTTGCCTGACGTGAGACACCTGTAACTCTAAACAAGACTAAGAAGGAGACAGTGATTCCTAAGAACTCTCCTTTGAAGACCACAAGACTCCTTTAAAGGTTAAAGGTTTGCTGAAGAGGTTATTGAGCAAGGTTCTTTAGTTTGTGTGGTGACAAAGTAATTAGATGGATAATCCCTTCAGCTTTTTAAAAAATGAACCACTTACAACTTCTGCTTTACACCTGCAGTTTTGACAAAGTTTTTGACTCAGAGGTTCCTTATCTTTAATACTGATTCTTAAAATAATAATTTATAATGATGCAGCCATAAGAAGATGAGAAATTACTTACATATTCATTAAGATATATATTTTGTGTTTCCATTTCCTTTAAGTTAATACAAACATCTTTCACATACACTTCATCTTAAATGAAGTTTTTTCTAACTAAAAGTTGCACTTCTGAAGGCTGAGTTATCAGAATGAATATTCTGCTGGACAGTTTTTATTCTAAGATGAATTTTAATGATCTTGGCAAAATGTCTCATTTTAAAAGYACATTTCAACTTCTGCTTTACACCTAGAGTTTTGGCATTTTTTTTTTTTAATGACACCAAATAAGGCTGAATAATAAAATAATATTTTTAAGTGAACTTGACTAAATGTTTCACAAAAGAGCTAATCTCTGTTCTTGTACCTCTGCTTACCATGTATTTTATGCAGCATATAAGTCATATAGAGAGTTTATGCTCATACTTTCCCCATATCCTCCAAATGCTAGTTTGGGATGTTTTGAACAGAAGTAACCAGCAAGCGCATAGCCAGCTGAGAATGTGTCTCTGCCTGACATTTGGGAAGCACTATCTGGTATATGTTACCTAATGTTGGGACCTCCAGTGCAGGAGAAATAACAGMAAACTGGAGATGGACCAGCAGAAGACTACCAAACAGTCAGACGTTTAGAGTACATGTTGTAAAAGCAAAGGCCTAGGAAACTGGCCTCCGTAAGCCTAGGAAAGACCCCTCTTTATCACATACATACAATTTTTGCATAGTTGCCTCTCAAAATATTCTTGAGGTACCATTTCGAAAGAGGTCAGTTGCCATTGGCAATAAGGGGTTCCAAATGTGCAGTCYAGCTAGAGCTGCAGGTATATCCCAGCTCCTGATAACACAATTATGAAGAGATTAAAAAAAATGTAAAAATTCTTGAAGTCACTTTTAACGGCCTAGTTTTGCCTAACTCTCCAAACTATGTCTGACTTAAAGACTCCCTCATACAGGCCCCAAAATCATAAGGATACATGAGCCTTCTCAGTGTTCACACAAGGCTCAATACCCCACATGTCCCATCTATGTCAGTTTCTTCCTATGCCAGTTTCTTTCACTAAAACACAACAGCCTAACACTGAACTCTGACATCAAAAGCAACATATTGTCCATTTCCTTTTCAAAGCACATTCAGACCCATTCATAAAAAGACAAGTGTTGTATATGTTTATGATCGGGAGAAACAGCAATTCAGCCTTAAGCCATACCCCTAGGAGAAGCACGTGAAGAAGTTATTTTACTCCTGTCCTTTTACAGCACTGCATGACAGGATGATCAGAGATGCTCCAGTAATTACATAGTCACCACTCTCYAAGTACCCTGGATATTTTTCCCTCCAAAGGCTCTCCCAATAACGTGAAGTCTTGAGGCCTTTCAGAACCGCAAATAACTTCATCTCAGTAACTTTTACAGACAGACTCACAGCTCGCCCGTTTTGCAGGGCTGCGACCACACATTCCCTTGAATAAGCTCAGGTGGGCAGACAACGGTTAGGAATCACGGATTACGGGGGTGGGATAGCAGCCAAGCTCTGAACTTAACGGAAGCACCAGCAGAAACCAGGGAAAAGCGAGCGGGCGACACAGGAAGGGAAAATCAAATCGGGGAAGGGGGAAAAAACACAGCGAAGGGAGAGCAGGGCAGGCAGGGGCTGCGGGAGCTCGGAGGGCGCCTCGGGGCCGGCACGAGGAGGGCGCTGCGGGGGACGAGTACCTGCCTGGCCGCGCGCCCCGGCCGCGGGCTCCCACCACGGCTCCTCCAGCGTGTCCCCCATGCTGCCGCCGCCGCCACGCGTGGAGCCAGCGCGGGAACGGGGCGGAGCGCGGGACCGGGGCGGAGCGCGGGACCGGGGCGGAGCGCGGGAAAGGGGCGAAGCGCGGGAAGGGGGCGGAGCGCGGAGCGGCAGCGCGGGGCGCGCGTGAGGCTGCGCCACGCCCCCGTGTGGCCACGCCCCCGTGTGGCCACGCCCCCCGTGTGGCCACGCTCCTCCGCACCGCGCATGTGCGAGGGGTTGCACCCGCCGTGGGGGGCGGAGGCCGCCGGAGAGGGGCGGGGGAAGGAGGGGGGAGTGTGTTTATTTATAGAGATCTCTGTTTATTTTATTTCATTTCCTGCCTTTTTTTTGCTTTCTCCTGCCTCTTCCACAAGCGCGTGCATCTGTCTTTGGTAGTGTTTTGGATAGGAGTGTGATGTTATTTGCCGTTTTCAGTTCCTCACGTGCATTGCACAAAATGTGGTTTTCCTCTGAGTGACAGGTAGTTAAAAAAAAAGAAAAAAAAAGTAGAAAAAACTTTTTAAATATTTATGAACCAGGAAAAGGAAGAAAGGCAGAGAGCACCCTCCGCGTAATACATTTTTTAGCTAGTTAGTTTGTTTTAATACTGCAAAGTGCCTTTCCTGAGCGATTTTTTTTCCATCTTGGGATACCCTTTCCCGGGAAACAAACGTGCCTGTGAAAAACGGGGTACGCGAGCTGCTCAGGGCGAGCAAACTTTCACCGAAAAGCTTTCCTGCCTGGAAAACAAGGGGGAATCGAGTCCTGAATTTTTTAGAGGAAGACTCGGGGAGATAGGTAGATGGGTAGATAGATAGATAGATAGATAGATAGATAGATAGATAGATAGATAGATAGATAGATAGATAGATAGGGCAAGGAGCCGCAGCCGCTTTGCCAGGCTCCTGCCCTTTACGGCCGGCGCCTTCATCTTCGCGACACCCTGCGCGTCGGCGGGGGAGGGCGGCGGGGCGAGGCCCGTCCGCGCTTTACGGCCGGCCGCGGCGGGCACGTCAACAGCTATGGCGGAGGGGGAAGAGGCGCCGCCGCCATCGCGCCGCTGGTGAGTCGGGCGCTGCCCTGGGGCCCCTCCCGCCCGGGCCGCTCCCTCCCCGGCGGCAGAGGGGCCGCCCCGGGGTCCCCAGGGGTCCCCAGGGGCGGCCTGTGCGGGGTTTGGCTCCCCCCACGGCGCGAGCCCCGCTCCGCGGGCGGGTGTCCGCCCGCCTCGAGCCCGGCTGCTGCCTTCGGCCCGGCTTGCCCCGCTCTGCCCCGCTGCCCAAGCGGAAAGAGGTTAAAAACAGGCCCCAGGTTACCGTGGGGATGGATTTGTCTTCCTCTCCCCTAGCGAGGCTGTTGAGGCTATTTCCTTTTTTTTTTTTTTTTTTTCCCCCTCCACATTAAACTTATAGGAGACCAAAATAGACTATACCTGGAGCGCTAGAAGAATCATTTTTATGATAATGCCAGTGGAGTTTTAGCGTTTGATGCGTGTATATTGGCCTCCGATTGCAGGGACTTTAAAAAGACCTAATTTGAGTTTCAGCACCGATGGCTGCTTTCACACCTCTGCTCTGTGTCTTTCGTTTTATTTCAGTTTGAGCTTCTGCATTGTGTTTGATTTCTTTTTCTCTGAGCTCTCTTTTTTCCTCTGTCATGGTGCCTATTAGTTCTTACACCGTTACTTGCATAGTTGCCTTGCAGTTGTTTGACWTCTTTGGGGTTTGTTTCTTTGGCTTTAGTTAAAAGTTCAAATTGTGTGAAGTGCTTTTTACAGTGTAGTGTCACATAGGGATCATTTCTAAATCTTAGCCTATAATAATTATGAAATAGGAAACAGATTCATTCACTTTTCAGTCTTGACACTTGAAATATAAGCCTGGTGGGCAAATAAGAACCACATTGAAAAAATCTCTGAAAAAGAATTACTTAAAGCTTATTTCACTACTGCYGTTGAAAGAATATTGCAGTCTGTAAGATCCCTGCAAACTGCTAAATTCTCTGTCAAGAATGAGGAACACTGTCCTTCCTGAACTTATTTCCAAGTGCAGCCTGCATTATTACCATTCTGACTGGCACCTTCAAATTGTGATTGTAGTCAATTAGCTACACCAGTACTATTAAAAGGGCAAATTTGTAAGCTTACAGTAGGAAAGATGTAATTTAAAATCTTTTCTAGGAATCTGTGGAAACAATTCATGAGTTTTGTGCTTAAGTGTTCCATTGGAATGTGAGTGCGTGTTGCAAGAGCTCTGCCCTCGGAAGAGTGTGGAAAACCAAGTTCCTTGTTTTCTGGTTAGAAGCTTCACATAGCTTCTTGTTTTGTGTATTTTTTACGATAGTTTAAGTGAATGTTTTCTTTTTATTCATTCAAACTGTTATTTTGTGTGCACTGCTGGCGGCTGTGGAACAGGATTTATTTTTCTGAATACAAAATCTATAAAGGAGTTTTTCTTTGGTGTCCTGTGCTATCACGATACTGAAGAATATTGGGTTGTGCAATAACATTTCACAATTTTAAAAAGCCACTGGAATGTGAAGTGATGTCTGTGTGCAGGTAGAGCACGTGCCCCTGAGAATCAGAAGGGTAGTTCTGGTTCCTGGTCCTGCGTTCAGCTCCTTAGAGGGATTCAAAGGTTGTCAGAGTCTGTGACAGCCCTTTGAGTGTGTCAAATTTGGGGATGCCAGTTATCATAAAATGCCCTAGATGTTTTTTCAAAACACCTACCAGTCTACTTTGACATCCCACGCTGGTGCTGATTTTGCAGCGGAGGGAACAACAAACTAGTGATGAGTTAAAACCCTGGTTAGTAAAACTGACTGCTGGGCACGTTGTTTAGCAGGAACTGGGGAATTTGCCACTAGACAACACAACGCACACGCAGCTGATTGTGTAAACTTAATGAAAGGTGACGTTGTCAGCTTGGTTCAGGAACGCCTGGGACTTGATTTAAAAACAACAGCAAGAAATCTGTTAAGACCCCAAGATTAAATGATTCTTTTAAGCTAATTCTTTTAAGCTTTTAAGCTAATTTGCCAGTTCTGGCAATCTTTCAGATTATGTTTTGAGAAGTGTTATGTTTGTGCTACAGTGGGTGTCTGTGTCAAAGACTGAGAAGGCTATGAAATAGAAAAGCTATGAAATAGAAAATGAGAAAAAGATAGAGGTAAATATCAGGGAATTAATGGTCTTTTCTAAAATTCCCCGAAGAATGAAATATATTTAATGGTGCTCAGATTACAAGGGATATTTTGAAAGGATTATGTATGAGGGATTTGTAGTTCTTTGTTTTTCAATACAGGATGCTCATTAGTTTTTAAATTAAAACAACTTTGGTTTGGCATTTTTTCCTTAGTTGAGAAATTAATAAATTAAAAGTAGGAAGCAGTATAGCGACCTCTATTAAAGTGCCCTTCTGGGGAAAAAACAGGAAGCATTTATATAGATGGAAGTTTTCTGTGATGGAAAGCTGTGCTCTTTGCTCTGGGAGAGGTAGAATCATGGCTATAAAGATACAGCAATATTAGTAATTGACTTTGGAAATATTAGTCAGTACT
This sequence comes from Nothoprocta perdicaria, assembly GCF_003342845.1. Classification (NCBI taxonomy): domain Eukaryota; kingdom Metazoa; phylum Chordata; class Aves; order Tinamiformes; family Tinamidae; genus Nothoprocta; species Nothoprocta perdicaria. The sequence goes on from NW_020454860.1 coordinate 717,520, forward strand.
AGTCACTTGGACAGCTTTTGTTTAAGCCTTTTTAGTGGTTTCTGTATATTGTAAATCGAAATACTTCTGTGAACWTTTTCAAGCAATGTATATTGTTCAAAATATAGCCTAATCCTACTTTCTTGGTAATACAAATCTATTAAAGAGTGAATTAGCCCCGTCTAGCACTAMCACACATGTCTGTACCACATTCTCATAACTCTGAGAACAGCGCTGCTAGGGATACACCTATCTTTCTCGTCCGGTGTTTGTGGTGACCAGTTTGCTTCTCACAGCAGTGTCCAGTTGCTGACTGCACGGCTTTGATGTCCCAGGCAGCAGGGGCTTTGTAGGAAGGAAATCCAGTGATCCTCTTGGCCAGCTTTTTTTAAAGAGGCTTTAAAAAACACAAAGCTTTAAGGAGCACTTCACTGTCTGGCTGGGATTCCGCAGGAGCTGGGCATGTTCTCCTTTGGGAACAGAGCAGGTTCGGCAGTAGCAGCTTTCCTTCTGATTTAGGGAAAATAGGAATGGCGTTTGAAGACACCTTTAACAAATACTTTTCTAAATACTACTTTTCTACTCTGGAAATGGTCGTGGCCTACGAGGGCACATCATGRTTGAGCGTGTCACTTAGAGGAAGGTGAGTGTAAACAAATAGTTTTGGGATGAGTTACAGCATCTTTTTTTTCCTCTCCTCTTTTTACAGCCAGTGAGTAGTATATTTTATAGGCAGCTATGTAGCAGCAGATTCAGTTTGTATGAAACTGATTTTTTTTTTTTTTTTTTTTTTTTTTTTTTTTTTTTTTTTTTTTTTTTTTTTTTTTTTTTTTTTGGCATGCAAAGTGCATTTTGGATAATTTGGTGCATGAGGAAGATATTACTAGTCTTACTGTGGGAGAAAAAATGTACCTACCACAAATTCAACTTTCAAAGCTTTCAACTTTGGAAGGTGTTTTTTGGGCGTGGTTGTTGTTTAGAAATGCATTTAGGTTTATAAGCCAAAGTTCAAAGGGATCTGTCTTTTCTAATAACAAATGAGCAACAGTAATGGACTTCAGGTTTATATAGATGGTAACCAAAACATTGACTAGATTCCAGGAATGCTGTATGGAGCCATGGCAGAGCAGAAAGCAGGGATGCTGTGGCCTGGAGCAGTTTGCCCAGGAAGAGGAGGACTGCTACCATCTTTGCAAAAGAAGTGCAGTAATTGTTGTTCCTTATAAGCACAAAGCTTCCCAGACAACCTTCAGGCAATGAAAGACAAGGGCCCAGGTGGTTGCTGGCAGTTTCCTGAAACATTCACAACAGCACTGGGTGAAATAAGGCAAAGCACAGGCARGGAACACATGCTAAAGAACCAAGATTGCTACTGTGGTACCTTTTAAGTTAATATGAATGGAAAAATGCTCGTTTTAGRGAAGAAATTCATGTAACCTCCCTGAAACCTCCTTGGTTCTGTCCACTGAATATTCTTAATAGATGTCAGAGGAAAAAGGTAACCAGCTGAATACAAGCTACTCTGTAACTTTTTCTTTGCTGCTGTATTTCATGTAACTCAAATGTGATAACATATCCATAGTGAGAAATACAATTCCCTGCTTTTTAAGGTAAGGCAGTAATCCTGTCATTTGCCTTTCACCTTTGCATTTATGCAGATGATGTTGCCRATGCAACAAGCAAGCTGATGAAGCCCCCACATTTGCAGATAATATGTTGAAGTTGACCTTCATGTTAGCCAGAAACAGCTTTTTAAGCTGAAAATACTCGGTACTGGTAGCTGCAGAATGAGTCCCTGTGCATTTATGAAACAGTTTTTGCCAGGTTCATTTTTAATTTGTCCGTATAGCAGTGTTTTTAAATGTTGTTTCACATGTATGAAACAATATGTGTTTTTCCAAATCTACCACTTAAAGCACAATTTACAACCATTATTTATGTAGCTATGCTAATTATAGCCCATTTCCACATGTCCAATAAATATTTGTGTAACATTTGTAGCAACCAGCCATATTTTGTATATGCAGAATTCCAGGCCTAGCTGTGATTCTTCTAATTAGTTTGCCATAGTGTGCCCAGAAACTTGTATTACAAGTATTTATGAGAACRTCTGACTCTATATTCAGATAATGTTTGGTGCTGGCTTGTGTTGAAATAGATAGTGCTGGAGTTTGTGCAGTTCCACATAGGGTTTGGATCTCTCCTGAGTAAGTGTTTTGGAAATACTTGATATTTATTCATGGGGAACTGATTTGGTTGTTTAATTTTTCCAACATTGATTGTTCCATATGCAGTTGGACAACAGGATAGCCAATGGATGGGGTTTTGTATTTTTCCTCTAGCTCTCCTAAGAGACACTTCAGTGTTTTATTTTTTTCCTGTAGCTTTCCTAGGCAATTGGTGGCTCTGTATGAACTAGATTTTTTTTTTTTAAGCACTAAAAAATAACAAACTGATACAAGTCAATCTCTTTGGATGCAAGGCAACGCAGGTCACAAATTTTCCAGAATTACTTGAAGAAAAAAAGTCTGTGAGCCATGCCTCCATATATGTTTGAAATGTGTTTTTAAGCTCTGCCAAAAAATACTGTAAAAGAGACTGGCTSAGAAAATACAAGGAGACTGCTTACTCTTCTGCCTTGTAAATAAGTACTTAAAGAATTTGAGAAACCTTAAGTGAGACTGCCTGGTTGCTTATTGTTAGCTATGTGCATATATCTTCTTGTAGAATTACGAATCTATTTTGCTTATCCAAAAAGGTGATATTTAGCAGATGAGAAATTGGTGTAATTTTCAAGAGACTGAGTTCAGGAAGCTTTATAGCAAGGAACTTTTGCTATTTGTGAATATATGCAAATGACAGAAGTAGAACAAGTTCATCCACTGACATTTTCTCCAGCAGAATTGAGCATCTTAACATCTTGGMGTAATTGAGAGTTATATTGATAAAACTCGCCCATCTGTTACTCCACATGTCTGGCTACATGTGTTGTTCACAAGCAATCAGTCTTCATATGTGAATAAAAATCTGTCCTGAATAAACAGTCACTTTTACATTTTGCTCTGGCCATAGAGCTTCTGGTTGTGTGCATGAGTCTTTAGATACATGAAGTCCTTCTTGAGGTTTTGTCAGAGATGATGGAAAACAGGTATAAGAGTTATCAAATTGTAAAGTAATAACTTCTGAGTGTGTATTTTATGTATAATGTTTGAGAACATTATTGTTCTGTTGTTGTGAAAACATCCTAAGAGTTTTTCACATCAGTTTTTGTATTTTGCTATACACTAGCACTAATGTTTTTGTATGTTGCCAATCTGCTGAATTTTTGGGTTGTTTTGAGATTAATTTCACTCSTGTACATGTTCAAGTACTGCTCTTACAGTGCTTGAAATGTTTAGTTAAGTAGGAGTGAATTTAATTAAAAGGTTCTTCCCCATTTCAGGAAAATATGGAGTTAATAGCCAGCCATTCTAAACCTTTGAAGTACTTTTTCCATTTTCTAGGTTATCTGATATTTTATTCAAAAGAACTCTTCCATCTAATTAAGGTGTAGGATTTGCTCTGAATCTGTTGTCTGTGGGTGGAAGCTTGCCACCTCTCTTTTCACTTGCAAGCTACAACTAAATCTGCCTTTTTRTGACACGTTTTGCAACATTGTGTCACTTTGTGAAAGCAAAAAATATGATAGAAACTTTTTCTCTCAACTAAATTGAATGGAATAAGGAGTTGAACAGCCTTAAAGGAACACACAAAAGTTTGCAAATACGTAGCTTTGATAAACTGAGAAATTGTCTAATAATATGTTTTTATCTTTAAAATGTGGAGTTTTTTGCCTCATAGTATTCTTGAGTCCACATTTATTTCATAGACACACATTTAAAAATATTGAATGATGCAAATTGGTTTTTAATAATTAAACATATTACGTTATCATTACTATAGGGAAAAAGATCTTGCGGAAGCTCTAGAAGAAGGAGGCTGTGATCTCGAAACCGTGAGAAACATCGTTCAAGGAAGACGATTGCCTGCTGATCTGAGGGCCAAAGTCTGGAAGGTAGGCATGGGCTCAAAGCAAAAAGCAGGGAGCCTTCAAAGATGTGTTTGATTTGAAGTGAATTAATTAATTACTGGGCATCTCTACAAAAGAGCTTCCCTGTTCATGTGACTCTGAAACTTTCATACGCGTGTTCATCAATCCAGTTGTGGAGTGTTTGCTTTCTATTGAGCTGAGTTACGCTATTCAATAATTCAATAGCTGCAAAACTGCACTAAAAAACTTTASACTTTTGCTTTTTTTGTTTCTCCTTGCAGATTGCACTTAATGTTGTAGGGAAGGGAGACAGCCTGGCATCCTGGGATGGATGTTTAGACTTACCAGAGCAGAGCATAATTCATAAAGACTGCCAAGAGCTAATCGGTAAGKTTACTTACATTCTGATCACCTATAGGAAAACTTCTGTACCTTCAGTTGCCTTGGAGATTTGCCACTTGAATTACACAGGGTAATGTTTACATTTTGAAGGAAGCTTTGAGGAAGATGGTGATGAGAGAGCACATAAATCAGAAAAAAAAGTCGTAATAGGAAACAGTATCTTACCTGTATTCCGACTCTGAGATGGGTGACAGCGTGGAAGTTCCCAGTAATAGCTTGTGAATGATAGTTTGTGTGGACTAATCAGAGCCTAGAGGCAGGAAGGCTTTGAGAGCTGGAAAATAATAATTCCTCTTTCAGTTTTCTTCTTGTAAACCTGACCTTCTTTGTATAACGTTCTTCAAGTTTTTACTTGTCCCAAGACTTGTGCTTAATCTGGACAGTTGGCATAACACCAAAATGCATGTAGCCACTAAGGAAGAAATATGTTAGTCATTTTGGACTTTCTGTTTTTTTAGAGAGAGAGCTTTTATTAACAGCATTCTCAGTAAAATGAAAGGCTGCATTTGCAAAAGCAGATTTTTTTCCAGGACATTAGAAATAATATTCCTCTGTATGCCTAAGGAACTGCTGTAGAATCTGGATGCCAGCTCATCACAAAAATGACCATATCCCTGACACTGTGCAATAATGTTAGTATCAACGTTCAGGTGAATGATTCAGTGCTGACTCACAGCTTCAGTTGCTCTTTTATGTGGTATCAGTAAGAAAATCTTCCATTTGATTACCTGTCCTATTYTAATTTTTGCAAGATCGAGTGTTAAGACAGAGAGTGGAGTTACTGCCTCCATACGTGCATACGTATACGTACATAGCACTTTTAGAATGCAGCTGTGTATCCTGTAGCTCCAAAAAAAAAACAGCAGGACTTATTTATCTTCTCTACCTGTATTAATCACTATAATTTCCAAATGCCGTTATTTCTCCTTTCTCTCTCTCTCTTTTTTTTTTTTCCAAATATTTTGTGGTATGTTAAATTTGATTGAAGTTCAGAGTTCAAAAAAAAAGGTTAGATAGAGATTTCCATTTAGTCGCATTAAATCTCTTTATTTCGTATTTTAACAAGTCTCCAAATTGAAAACAAATCTCCTGACATTTGACTGTTTTRTTTGTTTTTTACAAACATAGGAAAGGAAGGATAAAATAACTGCAGGCTGAGATAGGGGAAGTATTTAAATGCTTCTGTAACACAGCCTTTCATTCAAACTCATGAGCATTTGGTAACTGAGAAGGGAATGTGTTCATAAGTAACTTAATTACACTGCATTTTTTGTAATTTTTAGTATATAAGCTTCTCTCTGTGAATGAGGAGAGGCTGAGTGAGCTGGGCCTRTTTTCTCTGGAGAAGAGAMGGCTCAGAGGGGATATGATTAATGTGTACAAGTTCAGGAAGGGAGAATGCAGGGAGGAAGGGGACAGGCTGTTTTCACTGGTGGCCARCGATAGGACGAGGGGTAATGGCCACAAGCTGRARCACARGAAGTTCYGTCTCCAGGTGAGGAGGAACCTYTTTACTGTTAGGGTGASAGAGCAGTGGAACAGGCTRCCCAGGGAGGTTGTGGAGTCTCCTACTCTGGAGGTCTTCAAAACCCGCCTGGATGCCACCCTGTGCCACATGCTSTAGGTGTGCCTGCTTGAGCAGGAAGGTTGGACTAGATGATCTGTAGAGGTCCCTTCCAACCTTAAATATTCTGTGATTCTGTGATTCTGTAACATAGTTTTTCCTTCTTTTATTGTAAGTCAGTTTAGTAAAGCTAGCATAATTTGACTGGATTAAAATGCATTTATTTCTAATATATGACATCAGGTTTTTATGGAGACATGTTTAGCACTAAAGTGAAAATTGTATGAACTTATACTGAAAGTCTAGCTACAGGCCATATAATAAATATCCATATGTTTAAACTACAAGCTAGGAATCTCATTCATCTCTCTCATTATTTGGAATACAGTGTTGATGTGGCTTATGTGGATTGTCTCAATATAGAGAGACAAGAGTTGTCAGCCTTTTAAGGATAGTAGAAAGATGCTGTGGATCTAATAATCTATCTCTGCCTTGTATGTCTAGAAATTCCAGACTTATCCTGCCTTGAGATGATATTTAAATGCCCTATCCTATTGAGGCATCCTTACATTTATGCAAGTGTCCTTCATCCATACGCTTTGGGAACGCCTTTTGTAAGCATTTAATCCCAGCTGCTAGTTTTATTAAGCATATAGAAGTCCATTTTGGTGCTGCTGTGCTATGAAATAATTTGATTCAATTTCAGTGAAAGGCCATTACAGTGATTTGTAACTGTGACACTTGCCTATTTCAGACCAATTATCAGTGCCAGAAGAGGAGAAGTCAGTATTACTTTTGGATATCGAGTCCATTATAACTTTTTATTGTAAATCACGCAATGTTAAATACAGTTCTTTCCTCGGCTGGATACATCTACTCAAACCTTTGGTGCACCTTCAGCTGCCTCGCAGTGATTTGTACAACTGCTTTTATGCTATCATGAATAAATTCATTCCAAGGTAAAAGCCCTCTCCCCTTGCATATTTACTCTTTTAGTGTCATTGAAAGCAATTTCTGAAAGGAGATGTGCACATGGATTTTTGGCTCATGGTAATTTGTGTCTAGGAGTAGCACTGCTTGTAGCAAAGTTGTCAGATTTCTTCGTATGTTTACAAAATTGAATCATTTCTTATGTACCTACTGATTCTGAGCAGCAATTGAGAAGTATTAGAACTTCTTCATTTCAGTTTTTGTCTTCTAGTTTTATTTTGATATTTAAATCTCTCTTTTGGTAGAGGAAATCCTGTGGAAATATTTCATTCTTTCTACCACCTTATTAACATAGTGGGGGGAGGGGGATGTTTTTACCTTGCTGCAAGGCAATTTCAATATTGGTTCATGGGAATTTNAAAAAAAAAAAAAAAAAAAAAAAAAAAAAAAAGAATAGGAACCTACATTATCTCAGCTAATAAAGAGTTGCTATTTTAAGTCTGATAGCTGGAGTATCACGGGGATTTTTGTAATTATTTTCACTGCTACTTTCTAGGGATTGTTTCCTGAAGGGAAGACCATTCCATCTATTTAGGCTGCTGCTTCAGTACCATGAGCCTGAACTCTGCTCCTTTCTTGATACTAAGAAGATGACGCCAGACTCATATGCACTCAACTGGGTAATAAAGTGAAAGTAGGGAGACATAATGAAAAATAAATGATATATTTTAATATAGAATGGGCTTTTTAGTCTGTGTTACTTAGAGTAAGGTATGTGATCTTGTGAACATAATCTATTTTTGTACTGTGTGTTAGCTGAGCCATTGTTATTGGGCACTAGAAATACTCCAAAAAAAGTAGGAATGAGGTTAACTTTTATACTCCAAAGAGCAAGGAAGTGTGTCATAGATTATTAGCTTTTATGATTATGTGCATTTGTGTGGTTGTAAAGATGGAGAAAAGTGAGCTTAGGTAGTCTTTTAAAATCAAATTAGTGATTGTGTTTAAAAACCAATATTCAGTACATGATGCAAATGTATGTGTTAATTTGTTTTGTTTTTCTTTTAGATAACTCATTTCTCTGTAAACAAATCCTGATAAGACTGTTCCTGGTTATTGCTTTTTTCCTTATACTGTTCTTGAACTTTTCAGCTTGGAAGCCTTTTTTCATATTACTGTTCAGCTGAAGTCACTCAGGCAATATGGGATGGATATCTACAGCAAGCAGATCCATTCTTTATTTATTTCTTAATGTTAATCATCCTTGTCAATGCAAAGTAAGTAAAAAGTTAATTATCTGAGATATTCCTTGTTTAAATGGTTTTCATCAATCTATGCTTAATTTTGTTTTTACTGAGTTAATCAATACCTGTGACTTTATTCTTCTCAGGGATGTTATCTTAGCACAAGAAACAGATAAAGAAGAAATGATAAGTAAGTACTACTTCTACCCAGCTGCTGATAAAACATTCACCTTGAAATTTAATCCCCCACTTAGTTTGTCATATTAAATTATTAAGTGATTAAATTGTCATTTAATTATCATTTAATTATTTACCTTTTCTCCCCAAAGAATCCCCTGTCTTTGACTGCATCACATCAGCTTTGTCCTTAATCTTCTTTTCTTGTATTTTCCCTTAGCACTCCCACATACAGTTTTGTATTTCAGTTCAGAGTACAGGAAAAAACCCCATGTTTCCAAGCTCAAAGCAGCAGCTTTCACATCCTTTAAATCTATTGCCCTGTTGAGTTTTCCAGCTTACCATCTGTGTATGTGCTTCATTTTGGGCTTAACTCGTCGTCACTGTCTCCCTGTCCTCTCCCACCCTTCTGTGTTTATAGAAATGAGACCAAGATTCTCATGAGGGTATTTCACCTGCCTAAGCGGTATCTGTTATGGCATGTGACAATATAATTGATGGAGTTCTAATAATTCAAAATGAGAGTGCTTGGGACTTTGCAGTTTTGTCTGTGCCTCAGAATTGTGGCCTTGTACCATCCTGGACAGGTAACAGTGCAGCTGCAAAGGAAAGCTGACTCTGTGTAGAGATGGAAGCGAGCTAAACAGGAACTAATTAGGATAGRAGGTTTAAAGCTCTAGCAAATAATGTTTGTTTCCTGTGGATAATCAGCATTCTCATATCTTCTGCCTCTACCTGAAGAATGAATCGCCATTCAACTTGGTGAAACTAAATTACGTTATGCTATATAAAAGTAAAATATAATATGAGGAGTTATACAGTGCTTCTTTTCTGCCTGAAGTAATTGTGTACCTGTGTTGTTTATGTATGTCAGAATTCCTAGAAACTTCACCAGCTAATCTCGATTTAGAAGATATAGAAGATCTCTTCTCTTTGGCACAATATTATTGTAGCAAAACTCCAGCTTCCTTCAGGAAGGTAATAACAAATTTTGAAATTGTCTGTCTTTTTGATGATTAGTTAAGCACTTGCTGACAGTAACTTTGAATATTTCATTAAATATTTTCTTTTTTAAAAAAAAATCATGTCTTTACTCCTGTGGTATTTATTTTTATGGTCCTTGAGAGCTTGAAAGACGAGAAGCTTAATGAAGCATGTTAAAAGATTCCCTACAGTCTTCTTGCTTCACAGCTGCTAACCAGTTTGGTCTTAATTGTTCTTGTGGCCTAATTTTAAATTTTCAGCCAGTGATGCAGATTTCTTTGGTAGCAGTCCTYCTTGAGCTCTTTCATCTTATTCCCCTGTTTTGCAAACTAGATTCAAATAAGAACTGMCCCATAAAAATGTTGTGCGGACGCAAGTGCTTTGTAGTAGACTGCACAGCTATCCTAGCTGTACATGCAACAGCAAGCAGGAAAAAAATCACTTACATGAGGTACAGATGTTGTTACAGGCTGTGATTTTTGCAGTCCATCCCTATTCAGGAAATCTGCTGACCGCCTTGGACGTGTGAGATAGGATCGGCCTGTCTTTTTGGGCTTGTCTGTTCTCTCACTGATGTGTGGTAGACTGGTACGTGAGATCCTTGAAAAGACAAGGCTTTCCTTAATGTCAGATTCTGTTTGCCAGCATGCAACCATATGCAGTTTAATCATGTTGACCCTGCCATAATGAAGARTAAGCACTTTTGTAATCAAAGTTAATGTTTTAAATAGTCTGCAGAAAGAACTATCAAAAAWTCAGTGAATTTATAGAGAAGATATACGTATATTTGGCTTAGTAGTTGTGATACCATGGATGTTGTTTTACTTTTAAACTTTTAATTTTAAGGACAGAACGATGGCTGTGGTTAACATTACTTTTTTTCCCCCCTCCTCTTGCTCCTAATAGGACAACCACACTCTTTTTGGCAGCAGCCTGCTGGGCCTCAAAGATGACGACACTGATTTGAGCCAGGCTCTCTGTCTAGCAATTTCTGTGTCTGAGATTCTTCAAGCAAATCAGCAACAAGGAGTCAGTATGCCACATTATTCTTCTTTTGCACAGTTTTCCAGGGAAAGAGAATAATCCATTACATATCATTGTGTCTCAAACATTTCTAAGTGCTAACAACACAGCTATGTTTGCTATTTCAGGGGAAAAAATGTCTGAAAGTTGACCCCTTTGTACTCTCTTTGCTGTCTGCAGTGTATCAGTGCTATAACAACTAGAGCTACAGCAAAGGGGAACTTAACGTGGTTTGTCTAGGAGCTTAAAGTAATCTCTCATTGATRTTACTTCTCTTCCAATTACGGTTATTGTATGTATTGTATGGGCAAAAGCACTACTTTCTGCCTTTAAGAAGAATACTGTTACAAAGTGTCTGTCTTTTAGCAACAAAGTATCTGTCTTTTAGCAATTAGAAAGCTTTAAAAAGTTTTGAGGCAAGCTATTTGCATAGTTTATTATAAAGATAGTTAAATGCATGAACTTCACTTTTAGTATCTAAGAGAAATATGTGGCTATTTGTGCAGTTACGACGTAGTGTTTCTTTTTAGCTACYAGCTAGCGGGTTCTGTGCCCTGGTTCATCGTGCGTAGGTTTGTTTTCCTKCTCCAAGTAAAGATAAGCATGTGGTTATATCCTCTTTAAGTCGATGGGGTATAAATCTAATCCTGTGTGCTGTGCTGAGTAGTCACATACTGTTGGACTGGGACTTCAAAATTGTCCCTTTTAGAACCTCATCATGTTGGCATGTGCTCTCCTACAGATCATTTTTCCTCTCAGCAGAGGAGAAAACTGCACTGTGTATTGCACTTGGTGGTCCTTTCTGAGGTATAAGCTGCTTTTTTAATATAAAGTCACTATAAGAATAATGGTGGTGGGGCTGGTGACCAGCAGCTTGCAATACTCAGGATTATCTCATGGCCAGTAACTCCTATCACTGAATCCCTCCCTATAGTGTTAYTAATATAGTTAAGAGAATTACTGTTAAAATAAAACTGAATGATGTGCTTTCAATAATTGCACAACTTTTACGTTTTGTAACAGGTAATTATTCCCTTTCAGGAAGGTGTAAGGTTCTTTGTAGTGGATTGTCGTCCCGCAGAGCAGTACAACGCTGGCCATTTATCAACGGCATTTCACCTAGACTCAGACTTGGTTCGTATGCTTTTTGTTTCTGTGCGGGTTTTTGAATCCTAAGTTAAATACAAGGAGAGAAAAATCTCTGTGTTGAAAAAATAGTAGTCCTTTGACTGTTGTTTCTGAATCAATGTCTGTTTATACACTGAAGCTTCAAAACTCTAAGAAAATCTCAATTCCTATTCAGACTGACTTGCTGTTGGCTAGTGTATGTATTCGTTACTTTGTACTTCATCATTTAGTCCTGTTACRTTACTGGATTAAATTACATTTAATGCAGTTACATTAGTCAACTAATGTAAAGGCTAGATAAGTACATTTCCCTTCATGAATTTYGTTAACAAGGAAACATAAGTCTATAACTGAACTTAAAGGCCTTCGCCTCAAAAGGTTATATATTTTTTTTCTCCATTTAGGAAGTGTGTGTTTCTCCATGCCTTCCATCTAGCAGCTCATTGATTTTGAATGTTTACCAAGCATGTAGGAGAGTACTGCCTTAGTTTTCAGAGAGTACCAAGAACTCTTGGCATCTGTTTGTACTTCTGATCATGAGCTTCTCTCCCTGGTCTGGGGAAGGTATAGAGGTGGAGGTGACGATGCGGGAAGCCAAGCAGGGAGGCAGCAGGAGGAGTGGCATCTTCCTTCCTGGTGTCTAGAAATTCTAGGCTTTTTAAAGGAGTCCCAAGCTACAAAGTTTGAAAATGTTGTAACTATGTTGTAAACTTGAAAATGTTGTAAACTTGTATTATGTGGGTGTGGAAATCTGTTCCTCTGCTATGTTACTAAATTACCACTACTTGACTGTTTATTTATTTATTTATTTATTCTTTATCTAACTTCCTTTTGGTGTCTGCAAGAATAAGCTAATAGGTAATAGTTGTTGCCTTCCTCGAGGGAGGGCATGGCAGAATGGGAGAGAGAAGAGGACCATTCTCAGTAATCATTACATGAGATAATTTTTGGATCTCTTTGGGGTTTGTGTTCTTCCCCTTCTGCCCCTTCCCCTGTTACTTGGCAGTCAGGAAATTATATCAATTTTCAACATCTGTCTTGGCRTGTTACATGTCTGTATATGTCTGTCAACATGTTGTGTTACAGTGGGAAGTTGTTAAGTCTTCTTACTTATTCATTCACAGATGCTTCAAAACCCATCAGAGTTTGCACAGTCTGTCAAATCCCTCTTAGAAGCTCAAAAGCAATCCATCGAGTCTGGCTCCATAGCTGGTGGGGAGCATCTCTGCTTCATGGGAAGTGGCAGGGAAGAAGAAGACATGTATATGAACATGGTGTTAGCACACTTCTTGCAGGTACTGCTTAATTGCTTTTCATTTTAATAGCTGAAACAGAGTGTGCTTTTGCACATATCTTTGATGTTAAGTGGCAAAATATTTCCCTCCTGAAATATCAGCTTATTTTATATTAGCAAGTTGTGCTTTTGTTTTATTATTAAATGACACAAGCGCTCCATATTTCCTTACCATGCTTGCAAAACTGAATTCACAGATTTTTGCTTCAATCAGGGATAATGTCTTTTCTCTTGCAGAAAAATAAAGAGTATGTAAGCATTGCCAAAGGAGGCTTTATGGGTAAGCTTATTAGTAATGACCTTTGTCATTATTTGTCATTAATATGGACTTAAGAAAGATTGATGTTTTAATGCTATTGATATCTTTATTAGGTTTTGACCAGAAATCAGCTAGATGAATGGGAAATGTCTTATTGACTAATTTTACCTGGGCACCAGTCAGTACTCTGTGGTTAACTGTTGGACCTTACCCATGCTTACAAAGAGTGAAAAATGAATGCAAGAAGCAGGAAAATTTCCTCTTCCATCTAGTTTATTGCCCCTGTACTTAGCCTATGTAGGTTGTAAATCCATATCAATATGCTTCTTAGCAATTATTGTTGTTTTCTTTAATCATCCGAATTCTGCACTTCATGCTGCTGAGCAGTGATTGCTGGAGTCAATATTGGCTGCAGAACAGAGGAGAGGTTTACAGTATGAGCACAGAAATATTGCTAGTCAGGATACACAGTGTCAAAATAACTTCTCTAGGATTAATGCAGTGACTTATATGTAAAATAAATATAATGATAATACCTTTGTATTACTGAAAGGAAAATCATGGAAAATTATAGTAGTATATGAATTTTACCTGGTGCCTTGGATCATCTAGACAAATATTTTGGCCATGTAGTTTTGAGTTTTGGATATACAATACTGTAATCATAAGATTACTTCTGGTGTAGTTCTGAACACTTTTTAATGGCCTTTTAACAGCTCTCCAGCAGCACTTGGCAGATATCAATGTGGAAGGACCAGAAAACGGATACGGACACTGGATTGCCAGTACCTCGGGCTCAAGAAGTAGCATCAATTCTTCTGTCGATGTAAGTGGATTTCTAGTTCAGRTGGTGTAGTGAGATAGGAGCTTCAGGTCTACTAAATTTTTCTTCATATTCCTTATTCTATTCTGTACAGTACCTTACTGCAAATCATGGTCATTCTTGGTTGTGTACTTAATTTCCAAGTATATTATCTGTTTAGTTAGAGGTGCCCTAAACTAATCCTCTTGAGAGGAAAGGCCTTCAGAGAAGATGGTAGTTCTACAAAAGAATATGTGCAATGAACAATTCTCTTGACTTTTATTCACTATGGGTACAAATTACTATGAAGCTGATGTCAGAAAGCTTAGAATTGTTTATTTTCTATAGCTGATATGTTCTATGTAGAATCTGGCCTTTAATTTGTATGCAATTTAGTATTGGTGGAGTTCCTTCCTCTCTGTGTTTGCGTGTCAGAGTACTTAATGCTTTGAGTGGTAAGGCTTAATACTTAATATTGTAATTAATATTCTATTAAGTACCAAAAAGTACAAGTTTAATATTTTGTATTGTTTCCATTCTGAACTAACCAGCAATTAAAGAACATGACTTTTCTTATATATATGATTAATCCTGAGAGGAGTTACCTTTGCAGGGTGATTCTCCTAATGGTTCAGGTGATGGAAAAGGAGTCAAGTCCTTGGTGAATAAAATGACGGTTGCTTTGAAGACCAAGTCTGTGAATGTGAAAGAGAAAGTTATTAGTTTTATTGAAAATACATCTACACCAGTGGACAGGTGGGTTGTTTGTAGCTGACTGTGATTAGCAGAGAGTTCTGACTGCCCATTCCAGGTTGCTATTTTGTGCGTATCAAGACTGTGCTAGTCAGAAAAAATGGAAAATATRTATTACTATTCTGTCAGAATATAGTGAGCCTACTGTGTTCCCTCAGTACTGGAAAATGAATGTAAGAAGACTTTTCTCTTGAATTTTATCCATTTCAGTGTTTATCCACAGGCTGTCACTGCATCTTTAGATTGACTTCACCAGAATTGCTTCTAGCTCATCTTCTATATCTGCAAATAGAGGTGGGAGTGAGAGAATGTGAGCACTTGTGGAAAGATGTGTTCAAAGCTGGAAATCTCCATTCTAAATATTTATCTTAAACAACAGAATAACAGCAATAATCTGTGGAAGTTGTAAGCAATAGAGTGTTGTGGAGTTGTCCCTCTTGAAATGCAGGCTTTGGAGTTGTGTATTGCTCAGACATTGGCAGTATGGCACTATCTACTGTAGTGTTTGTTGGGGGATGGGATTTGGCACATGTGCCAGACAAACTGGTTCTCGAGCAGCTTTGCCCCTAATCAGAAGGTACAGACTGTCACTTACAGGTCATCGTTGCCTGCCTGTTTCGTCAGAAAAATCATTTTTAAATTTCACAGATGGAGGCAAAAGTTTCTCAAGTAGCTTTTGGTAGTAATACTTGTGCTAGGAATTCAAGTTCAAGAAAACATGAAGGTGCATATTTTCATAGAATATCTACAGCGGTTTCCTCTACCTCGTGGCTAGCTTTTGTCTTTCTTTATAAACCTCATCCCTGGAGAAGAAAACAGTGCTGTTGTAGAGCATTTGCATTATTTATGTAGCCTTTTTTTTGGTAATGATTTTGTTCTGTCCTCTGCCCGCCGTGCTGTAGAATATCTTTCAATATTCCCTGGCCAGAGAGAGCAAGCCTGGAGCGGTAAGCTGCATCCCGTGATCACCAAAGCAGCCTGACTAAACCCGCCGCCGTCCTCATGCCCTTAGCATGGCAGCGCTGCCTGCATAAGCATTGGTCACACTGACAAGGTTGCTGACATATTTTTACATCAACTCAGTTTTTGGTCTTTTTTAAATCAAGTAGAGCTATTGATTTATACAAATACTGGTCTGGGGACTAAAAATTTTCAGTGCTCTCTTCTTGGTTCTGCCCTTTTTTTTGCTCTTCTTTTTTCTTCCCATTTTCCTTACTATGCTTGGAACTATTTTTTTTCACTTATTTCTGATTTGCCTTGTACTGTGYTTATTTGTACTCCTGGAAGAAGCCAGAAACACTTATTCAATAAATTTTGGCTAAAGGAACTGAGGGCTTTAACAAGTGAGACTACAGCTACAAAAAGGACCTGTCATTGTGCTGTTAATAAAGTGTCCTCCGAGCTTGCAGGTAGCCTTCCACACTTAGTTTGCAGCAGGAAGTCCTCATGTTCTTCACTTCAACTGCTGCATTTCACACAAATGTGGGATCTGCTCACATTTCTCTCGTAATTATTGTCTCACAATTATTCAGAAATAAAGTGGCTCTGAGTGTATATAAATTACCTGCAAAAAATGAAGGACTTCTAGAACCATGCAATCAGTACATGATCACTTGGGATCTTCACTTGTAATTTAGAAACTTTTTGTTACATCATATGACTCTTACCTACTGAAAAATATGGAGGTTGGTGCTGGAATGATTGACGCATATTTAAAATGCAGTTTGGATTTCCAAGGATTTTATCCAGTTCTTCTCTCTGATAGTTGCACATACTTTGAGATGGGATCTATCCATAAGTACTGCAGAGCTGCTTCTGTGTATGCAATGTTTAACTGATACACTTTTGGAACATAAGAATGTCTCAACAGTATTTTGTTACTTCAAAAATCCTAAAGTTAACGAGGATTTTTCCCTCCTATTTGTTGACTGATTGCTCTAAGGTAGTAAGAAAGTGTAACAATCCCAGCTGAAACGCCTTGTGCCTAGTTACTGAAAGGCTCCAGAATCTGTATTTGTAATCACTCTGATTTGGAGAGGGCTGTCTTCACTGAGATTGACTGTCTCCTTCCATTTGGAASTTAATAAATTAATAAACTCAGACTTTGCATCATTAGACTACTCTCTTAAATTGCGGTTCCAATTAAAAAGAAAAAACCTGGAATGAAATTTTTATCCCCATCCTTTCATCAGATTCACTTTGTGTTTATCACCAATGAACTTCATTTTGCAGGTTTGCAAAATGGTTTGAACATAATGCAGGTTTGAACATAATTGCATTAAGAATTTAATGATAGCATTCCATGCAAACAAGTTGAGAGAGGTTCATTTCTAGTTTAAGATGTTTACATGTTTTTATCGAGTAACATTTTCCTTTTTCATCTTGACTAACTTTGCTCTAGAAATTGCCAGTAAGCTTCCTCTTAAATCCTGTCTGCATTTCAATTCAACCCTTCTAGACATATATCTGCTTACTAAATTGGTTATGGTTAAGGTTTTAACCCCTAGTTTCCTACAGAAAGTTCGTATTTAGGCAAATCTACATCTAGGAGCACTGCCCTCCTGAATTGTCAGTGTCATTGATGCTTATTGTCTCAAGCACTAATAAGCATGGTTTTATATGTGTATTTTTGTATTTTGCAGAACGCCTTTCTGTTTCTTTTTCCCTATTTAACAACTCCTCATTCTAGCTATGCTAGGGAATTTTAACCATGTAAAATGTAGAATCCGTTTTAAACGTTCAAGTATGCTTTCAGATATACCAAAGTATAAGCATTTCCCTATGTATCACTGAGGAAGCAACGTCTCAGATTGAAACCTTGATTCTACAGTAACATGCACAACTGCAGCATGTGGAAAGCCTTAAAGCCAAGAGGAGTGCTTACAGTGTAAAGGAAATATATRTATATATGTATATATGTATATATATATWTTTTTTTCTCAGATATTTCTCTGCAGTTGAGGGGCCAGAAGCTTTAAGGTGACAGCTGTGACATCTCGTGCGGTCTCGTCACTCTGACATTTAGCGATGGAATATTACAAGAGTTGGCAACTCTTGCTGCCCAACTTTGAGGCTCAAAATCCTATTTGTATGTGTAGTTTAACGTGATCTCTAGAAGCATTTAAATCCGATTTTTATATTTAGAATCTATGCAGAAATCCAAGTGATTCTGCAATTTCCAGCAGGGATTGTTTGGCCAAAGATAGGATTGGGTTGAAATAGTGAACAAGAATTGGGATGCACACTATATCACTTTGAAATTCTTAAGGTATTTTATCACCTTTTGGAGAGAGTGTCTCTCAGGAATCACTCGTTTGCCAGAGGAAAAAAAAAAATACCTGGATACGTTAGTTAGTGTTTGCTGACTTTTCCTCCACCTGAATTCAGCATCTTTGCAAATCTGTCCTGGACGTTGAGAAACGTTTCACACAGAGCTCAGACTTTTGCACTATAAATTTCATAGCATTTCTTCAGATTTCAGGTCTCCTAACATATTTTGCAGCTTGAGAATGTCATCAGAAGCCGCATTTAAAACAAAGAAGTACTGCTTTTTGGTGTGTTCGGTGCAGTATTCAGCCTTGCCAAGTGATTGTGAATTACTAACCCAGTTGTGTGGTGGGTCAGTCCCAGCTTCCCTGCAGGCAGCTTTATGCCCTCTTCAGCTGCACAGTTATGTGTTTTGTTGATGCATGTTATTTTACAGGAATTATGCCATCTGTCTGAAAGTTCCTTTTCTTCTCTCCTCCCATCCCTGGTCTTGTCCTGCCCCTTCCACTGCAGACACATCAGCAGCAGTGACAGGGTGGGAAAGCCCTACCGTGGCGTGAAGCCAGTGTTCAGCATTGGCGATGAAGAAGAGTATGATACAGGTACAGTAGGAGATCTTCCTCTTAACTAGATTATCCCATTTAGATAATTTCATTAAAAGAGAAGAGAAACTCATTATTTGAATATATAGTAGCAAACACCATCAAAAAACCTTTGTGGTGGACTCAGCCAACCAACAGGAACAAATGGAATCAAATGGTCTGGTGGATTCTTTGTGTTCCCTCAGTATTTCCTGTGTAAATACCTGTTTGTTTGTTTGTTTGTTTTGTTTCTTTCTGTGCTGATCTTTTTGTTCCCTTTCTATTCAAAATAGCAAGCAAAATTTAAGGGACCTGTTCTACCTGGTAGCTCCCCAGTTGAATCTGAAGAGGATACAGTTTGCATACGTATCTGCATTTTAAAAGTACACTCAGGAGCTAAACTTATGACTGATGTGTGCAAACCTCTTCCATGTCAAATCTATCTAATTGGCTCATCTCTTGATACACCCGTAGGATGTCGTAGAAGATGCTTGCAATYGTTTATGTATTTGAGCTAGTTGATAAATTACTGGGGAAAAACTGGACACCACACTTTTTTTCTGTGATAACTGCTCATATTAGAATGGTGAGGACCAAATACTGTTCTCTTGTGCTTCTATTCTGGCCGCACTGGCKCCCTCATCTTTTCATAGGTAGCTCTTCTCCTGTAATCCAAAGACATATTCAGCTTCCAAATGAGAAACAGATAACTAGACTAGGAATCTGACATCTGGAAAAGAAATAATTTATGAATGTTATTAATAGGTTTATAAAATCTGAATTACTTTAAGATTGATGAGAAACAATCAATCACTGTCTGTCTGCCAGGAATTAAGATGAAACAAATGAAACTAGAAAGTAGAAGCTTCAACACTAAGAAGCTTCTTCTCCAAGTGCATATAATTGTTTGCACAATTCKTTATCACTAAGATCCTGTGAGTGGTAAAAGGTTTATATAATTTCAGAAATATAGTTCATTATAGGGAAATTAGCAAAATCACCTGGAATGTTCCTGACAACACCTTGCCACAAGGTTTTGGTATTTTGGGGTGCTAAACTCTGTCTGAGTTCAGTGAAAAGCTGGAGTGTACTTAGGTGCAYGTACTTGGCTGCATGTACCTGGGTACGTTCATCTTTTGAAGTTTAATGAATGGACAAATTGCCCAACCTTAAGGAATACCCTGAGCTGAAAATATTCGTATTCTGAGATAGAATTAATGGGAAAATGTTGAACATTCATGTTTCGTTTTTTCTTCCCTTTGAGCATCTTTTTATGGATGCTACTGGATATATGACAGGGAGTGAAACAGACCCTGCTTTTGAACCCAAGTAGCTATTAATTGTTTTAAGAGAGTTGAAAGGCGTCTGACATCATATGAAAATTATTTCTTCTTTTTTTTCTAATTTATTTATTTTTCCTGTAACCACTTCATGTCCAAAACAGATGAAATTGATAGCTCCTCAATGTCAGATGATGATCGAAAAGAGGTTGTCAACATCCAAACGTGGATAAATAAGCCTGATGTGAAGTATAATTTCCCCTGTAATGAAGTAAAAGAAAATGGACATATGTTTCCCAGGTACTTGAATYGGTTTTAAACTTTATGAAAATGTCAAGGTAGATATATGTTTATATTTTTAATTATTGGACTGTTAAATTATTTCTTGATACTAAACTGGAAAATGAAGTTGAGACAACTTCGAGCAAAATATTACTCATTATAATATTTCTTATATTTTTTATGCAATAGAATGCTAGTAAACACACAAAAAATCTTAGGTTTTTCTTTGTTTAAAAAAGAAAGTGGCCTGAAATGTGGCATGATTCCATTCTTGAACATCTGAAGTGTTTTGTTCTCCTTTCTAAATGAAGTTTTTGAAGTATAAGACTGCTTATTGGACTTAAACTCTATGGCTACATTATAGTACGAGCTAGTTAAAAAAAAAGAAAATGAGTTTATCTTTCTAAAAAGCTGATATCGAGTTAATTAGCAAGCTTATTTTATGTCTTTTTCTCCCTTCAAGTCACCTGCTCGTCACTGCAACGCACATGTACTGTTTGAGGGAGATACCGTCGCGGAAGGGATTGGCTTACATCCAGTCTCGCCAGGCACTGAACTCCGTAGTCAAAATCACATCCAAGAAGAAACATCCAGAACTGATCACCTTTAAATACGGGAACAGCAATACTTCAGGCATAGAAATTTTGGCAGTTGAAAGGTAAGCCGTGCCTGTAGCAGCAATACGAAGAGCAGTGGGGCACATGGTGCTGGAGCTCAGCGGCATGCTGGGCTCCCCAGAACTGGCTTCGAAAGTAAGTCTTTATTCAGGAGCAGTTACACTGATGTGGAAGAGATCCCTCAACAGGATCCCTGAACGAAGTTGCTGACATACTTGGTTGTTTCCTTACCCTTTTACCTGGGGAGAACGGTGTGCAGTGGGCGCTGTTCCTGCGTGAAGTGGGTGATGAGTTTCCTAATTGACAAGGAAGGTAATCCCAGTTGGTGGATCAGAAAGAAATGAGTTGAGTAGAAGATCAGACACCGTAGCTAAAATAAGAGAGGCTGCCGTGCATCAGTAAGGCAGTGCTGGCACTGGGAGAGATTTTGAGCTATCTATTCTGTACCTTTGGCAGTTCATGGACGTATCATTTCTAGGATAGCCTCTGAAGTAGTCCTCAGCAGTGCGAGGCTCACATAGGGAAAACATTCCCTGGTATAAATTAGAAGTAAATCTTATTTCCTCAGTAGTTTTTCTGTTTTGGTAGCTTCTCCTTCTCTTTCCACATTAGACCTTCCTGGAGGAAAAAATCAAGGCAAGAACTRTGGACTTCATAGTAAATGATTTTATTTTTTCTCCTTCTTTTTAAGGTATTTGATTCCAAATGCAGGTGATGCTACCAAAGCCATAAAACAACAGATCATGAAAGTGTTGGATGCCTTGGAAAGCTGATAACTAAAGACTTTTCAGAGAATGGTTTGYAAAGAAGAAGCAACCAAGATACTGTATGTGGACACAGGCTCACACCTTCCCAACTGAATACTAACTTAAGAGAATTTTTCTGTTTGCTAATGGAAGTACCTGAATAGCAGGCTTAAGATAGGGTAAATTATTATCAATTTCTAAGCAGTTTTTAAATTTTTCTTTTGATTAATATTTTCTGGTTTTGCAGAAATGTTTATTATAAAGGTCAGTTTGTTTCACTTTTAAAGAAGCTTTAATGTGTATGATATGCATCTTTGTAAGAGAGGATAGAGAATGTAGTTGTGTTCATATGACTGCGTTAAAAGAAAGTAGAACTGTCAGGTATGGAGTAACAGTAGAAAACAAAGCTGTCTTACATGATTCAGATGTCTGGTAGTAAAATATCTCCATAACCTGCAGTTTCTAAATTTGATTTTGCCTCCTGGACAGTATCAAGGACTGATTAAAGACACTCCAGTTTGTAAACAGAGAAGGTAAAATCTTAGAAATACTGCTTTCTTCTCATTAAAAGTGATTGCATCTATTTAAGTGCACTGGAACTCCAGATGAATGAAAAAAAAAAAAATACTGTGCAATTAACTTTTTAAGATGTCCTACTAGGTTAAATAATTGGAATTGGTAAGTGCATTTTAAAATACCAAGCTGAATTGTACATACTGATAAGCTTCATACAGGTGTGCAAGCTTGTAATTATGCAAAATTTTACATTTCATGGGTTGAGACGGTTTCTCATGTAAAAGTGAGCGTAGAGTGAGGTTGGAGTTTATGCTTCATAACAAAATATAACAGTCAGCAAATATTCTGGATCCTCAGAAGTGAAAAGTCCAAGCTATTAATTGGAGTTGTTTAAAAAAAGAAAGAGAAAAAAGAAGAAAAAAAAACCCTTCAACACAGAGTTTAAATGCTATTGAATGTCTTTTTCTGCAAGAAAATTAAACACACACAGTGATTCAAGTGCTGTATGTCTGTGCTAAATGTATTCAGGACCTTTTGCTTTTGTTGGTTTAATCATAGCTTTATGTTCTTTAATTAGCATCTTCTAAAGAAGGTGGTGCTTGAGACCTGCAACTGTGTTACTACTGTGCATCTGCAGCTCTCTGCTTCATCCAGGGGTGGTTGTCTCGCCATCAAGTCTAGTCCAGGAATGTGCAAATTTGCAAAAACTGTGGGATAATGGTGAATAGGATTAGCTGTATTTTGCAGGGTCTTTTGAGTAGTTGAGTCAAAACCCATGGACTGGTACAACTCATGAGATCAAATTAATGAAACTGACCTTTATAAAAAACAGCTATTCTAAGTTATTTTACTAGGAATCAAGCTGAGGCACCTTAATTCTGGGACTTTTTTTCTTTTTTCTTTTTTCTTTTTTTTTTTTTTTTAATATCGCCTATTCTTTCTTAGTATCTGAGTAAACACCAATAGAACTTGGAACTGTTAAAGATATTTGCATGAAATTGCACCTGGGCCAGTGCTCATGTATTTATAGTTTTCCCTTGCAGCTGTCGTATTACTTTTTCCTTTTCCTACACCCTTCTGAGAATATGAAGAGTATCTGACCCTGTGCCTACTTCAGCAATGAGATTTTTTCATGTACAAATGTTTGTGTTACTGTTTATAAACTACAGTTGTAAATAAACCAGTAAAATTTGAACATAACTTGTTCTTAAAGCAAGTGTCAAGTTGTATGTTGTGTGGCTTCTGTGGATCTAATAACAGTGTTTCCTAAAGGTATGTTTTAAATGGAACTGAATATGATATTTGGAGTAAGAAAAGTTGATTATGGATCGTAGGAAACTGCTGTCAGTGACACCTTATGTAAGTATACAGTTCACTTGGAGTTTAGACTAATTTTACTGATTGTTTTTGGATGAACCAGGGTCAATATTCATAGCAATGTCAAAATGAGAATTAACGAAGGGTCACATCATTCAGCAGGTTTCTGTATTAGTTTCAGAGCTTTCAGCATCACARTTTTATACTATGAAAATATTAATGTGACACTATTCTGCTGGTTTGGACAGCTAGTTTGCTGCTAGTCCTTAGTGTGAGAAAAACACATTTCTGCAAATGTGACTGGTTGGGAGCAATTGAAAGGTCTAAGTGTTTAATGGGTAGCAGAAGTATTTGCAATAGGTTCAATAAGTGAATTACGGTGAAAAATATTTGGCATATTTGGTTATTAGATATGGAAAGTGGATATGCTTCTCTGTCAGGTCAACAAATAGAGACCTCTTAGCTCTACAGCTACCAGAATTAGATTTACAGTAACTCTGTTTTAAACTTTTCTGGGTAGAGAKCTGTGATGTCAACCACTAAGAGGGTATTTATAATTCTTAAGGTAACGTACAAGTTGTCAACAGCTTCCTTAGGRCACAAAGCTCAGTCCCAGCTATAAATAATTGTTTTTATATATCTGCGCGCACAGATTAGAGGCGTTTTTGCCCCGTGGTGCCCGGCTGYTGTTAGTATGTTGCTGGTAAGCTTTCCTGACAGCCCCACGCGCTTTCAYGTACTTCATGACCGAGGCCCGTGTCTCCCTCGCGCCTTTTCGCGTCACCGGGCCTGGCCCGGCGGGACTACCTTTCCCAGCAGCCCGTGCGGCGGGACGGCGCGCATGCGCCCCGCGGCCCCTCCCCGCGCTATAAGGGGCGGGTTGGGGGCGGGGCGGTGACGTGGGGATGCAGCCGGCGCGCGGAGCCATGGCCAGTGAGTGGCGGCGGAGGCGCGCGCCGCGCCACCGTTACTGACCCCCACCCCGCTCTGCGCGCGGAGCGGCCGTTACTGCCCCCAACCCCACCCCCCCCCGTCTGCGCACGGAGCGGCCGTTACTGCCCCCAACCCCAATCCGCCCCCCCGTCTGCGCGCGGAGCGGCCGTTACTGGCTCCACCCGCGGAGGGAGCGGGTTATGCCCGGGTGGTCCGACCCGTTCGGTCTGTGCTGTTCTCCAAGGAGAGGAAAGGGGAAAAATKTTTCAGAGTGGCAGGGAAATGTTATACTCCAGCGTGCTGCTACCTTGGTTGTGGTTTGTGCCGCTGTAGCATTGCCCTAAGGACTGATYTTGGTTTATTTGCTTATGAAACGGTCTTTTCTTGGAACAGCTCAGGATCTTGTGCCTCTTCTTGCACTTTGCTCTGTGCCCTTTTTTTTGCCCTTTTTACAAACTTATTACAAACCACGTCCGAGGYACAGGGAGCCTGAGATGAGTGGTTTCTCACATAGGTATTTAAATGGCTTTTCCTCACTAGAGCAGGGAAGACAGGTACAGTTTTATCTAGGAGATGCTCTCTTGCTTTTCTGCAAAAGCAGAGCTCACGCTGAAGTATAAATCTTTGGGTCTGGTTCTCTGCATCCCTTGAATTATCGAAGGAAAAGATTCAAACTGCTGTTGTTGCTACCTAAATGGAATAAAAAGCTGCCTGCATTTGCATCTGTCTAGTCTCCRGAAAACTTTGTTTACTCACTAAGCTAAATATTCAGGCAATCTCTCAAGTAGCGGCAGAATCACAGATTGGTCATTTGCCTCATTTTTTTAAAAATTAGCTAGTTGGTTACTGAACTAAGAGCTGAAGAGCAAAGGAAAGACATTGCCTGAGTGATCCTGACATGATCCAGTCTTCCTCAAGGTCAGGCCTTGTTGCATCCCTGGCCATAGTTGCTGCTTTATCCCAAAGTTGTCTTTGTACAACAGGAGAGTTGTCAGAAGAGAGATGCATTAAACCTAGGGATTTTTTCCTTTATAAAGGCACCGTGTTTTTGTTTAAAGGCAGACAGCTCTACCTGGTGAGCAGGTGTTTTTATGAAGGCCAAGGTGCAGGGAGATTCATGAGAGGTAGTGTCAGGGGCACCCGCAAAGCTTGATTTGATCTCTCCAGGTCTTGTAACCTGGAGACTCCTGCAAATATAAATCCTGTTTAGTCACAATAGAGACCATGTTGATAGCACTTGAATCTTTGCCTTTCCAGAAACTCAGCTATAAAGAAATGGCCCATGCAGTTGTTACCTCTGCTGTTCAATGGCTCCTCATACCCATTTTCCAGGCATATATTTGGTGTGACATTTGACAAATAAAAGCAAACCTCTTTTCTGGGTGTTTTGGGATTATCTCCATCTATTAGTTCCCTTGCAGCATTTTAAGAGATGCAGGGCATGTGGTGGTGGGCACAGGCAAGAGACACACCAACAAAACATCTAGCAAGTTGGGAAGGAAGAAGGTGGTCTAGACTGCTGAGGAGTTTCCTGTCCTGCTTGCCATTACACACCTGCTTTTTTGCATAAGATCTTGGCTTTGATGCTTCCTGGSCTAAGGGGGATCTGCCCTGTTACTAGCACGTGACCCATGCGGGCTCTGAGCAGAGCCAGGTGATGATGTCTGTGGTTCCCACGTGACAAGGCAAGGTTTGAGTGTTCCCCCATGTTCAGAGCCTGTTTCCAGAGACAGATATTGACTGAGTAATGAGCTGGAAGTGGTAGATGTATGCATGATGTCCCTAAGCATAGGCAAATGTATTTAGTTCCACACCTACCCATGAATTCAAATTTTGAAGTGKTCTACCTGGGGGATTGCACTGGCTAATTGCTGCTTTTCTGTCTCTAGACTTCCGGCTGGCGCTCATCCAGCTGCAGGTATCTACCGTCAAAGCAGACAACCTGCAGCGAGCCTGCGGCATGGTGAAAGAAGCATCCGCCAAAGGCGCCAAGGTTGTGGCGCTGCCTGTGAGTGAAGACCTTGCATTTAAAAATCTTACACCTCAAGCCCTTGGAAAGCTCTTTTTCCAGGGCTAATCACATGTTTATATTCCCTTTTCTTTCTGGGTATGCTTGAATACTGTAACAGGCTGCAAAACAAGAAAGAACAGGAATGAACATACCAGGCTGTATCTAGTAGGAGCGAGGAGACCCAAGCAGCTGGAGCTGGCAAGTTCTCTTTCAGTTTAGTTTAGTATATTTATTTTAGTGGGATGAGATTCTAATGAAATTTGTGCTGTTTTAAATCTCTGGCAATTCCATCAGCCCTGACTGGTTTGTTCAGAATTGCAAAAGTGACTTTATGGCTTCTATCTTTGAAGAAAGTATTTAGGAAAAGATGTGGGTTTTTAGCAAAATAATGTAAAAATAATGTAATGAAAGTAAAAACAATACCCAGTTTGTCTCCTTGCCACAACCTTTTCAGATTAGGCAGCATGTGAGAAATAAAACGGACTTTCAGACATTTCCAGTAGGTTGTTTGTGGCTGAATTATCATTAAAATGCCTTTCTTCCATGGCGTGCTTRTGTAGGAACACGATCAGCACTTAAAATTGCTGACTGATTCTGGTCTGCCCTTGGGACTTCACTCATGATTGCCCTGGCCATGTGTGTTGGCAGTGTTGCAATGTGGCTGGGAGATTTTTTCTTTTGAGGAAAATTGTTACCCCGTGCCCTGCAGCATCTGCGTTGGGAGTGCAAAGTTCATAGTGGGGTGATCTTTAGGTGGGAATTTTTTACCCAAAGAATATTCCCCATGCTGCTGTCACAGGCCAGGTATTGAGCAAGCTGCCGTGCCRCTTTGTACCAACACAGCGCTGGTGTTGCACTTACGACCTTTGACTGTCCTGTCTGGGCCCCTTACACCAAGATTATTTGCTAGTTTTGTGATGTGGACAAATGTGGACTGATGTTTCTGGCCCTATTTAGCAGGGATTCATCGTGCTAATGATACTTCATAAAATAAGTCCTCTCAAACAAGGTCTTTCACAGGTTTGGGGGAGGTAAACATTTTATTGCCACAAGGAGGCTCTTCCCTCCATATTTTTCCTTTCTGAAAGTCACCCTTCACAGAGACTTACACTGAATGTGCCGTGCAGAGGCATACGGCAGTTTGCCTATGACATGCTGCTCCCATGGGTAATGTTTTTTCACTTCCGAATCTGGAGATGTGTTGGACAAAAACAATATTTATAATAATATTTATAGATCAATAAATAACAAATCCTGTTTGAATCAAGCAACAAACTGAAGGCAGTCAAAGGTCTATCCCTACCTTCTTCCCACTGGGCAGAGCACAGGACTAGGAGGATCCATGCAAGTAGTGTGAAGTCATGTTCCAGTGTTATCTTACAGTACAGCACTGTGGTTTTACTGCCACCCACATTGTTTTTTTTTGTGTGTGTATGGCAAAAAAAAGAGCTTTGTTCAGATCTTTAGTTCATAAGAATGTGGGAGGCAGGGGTCTCGGGTCCATGCAGGGCTGGCAAATGTAGCTTTGCCAGAGTTCTGGATGTCTTGGGCCTCTCAAATACCATCAACCACCCTTGGCATCTAAAGCGCTCTGTTAGTCTTACTGTCTAAAGATTACATCGCCCATTCTGAGAGATGGCAAATCTTTAACTAGAGTCTAAGCCAGAAAGCTCAGCTCAGCTGTGGGGAAATAATATTTAAAGGATTGCTGTAGCAAAAGATTTTGAGAAATCTGTATTTTGAAGAGGTTGTATAAACAATAAAATGTAGGGTGTGGCTGAGCACAAGAATTTCACGGTTTTGAAAGAATCAGTTTGACATGTAAAGTGTCAGATGAGCTGGATGGGACTTGCTTCACGGCTCTGAGAAGATTCCTTGTAATCTTGTTAAGTCTGGACTGCTAAATATGCTGCCCTTGTTACTAACAGCTTGCCTGATACTCCCGGCTCAGTTCTGCCCACATCGTGTTTGCACCAGTTCCCCAACTACATTGTCCCCAGTTGTCACATTGTCTGTTGCCTCTCTGGTGTTTGCAGAACTGTTCAACAAGCTCCTGTGAAGCTGAGGGTCGTATGAGAATGGTGCTAGCAGAGGCGTTTGAAAGTCCACGGGTACCTGCTGGTGGTAGCAGATTTTAACTTCTTTCTTTTTTTCCAATTCCAGGAATGTTTTAACTCTCCTTATGGAACCCACTACTTCAAGGAATATGCAGAGAAGATCCCTGGAGAATCGACACAAAAACTCTCAGAAGTTGCGAAGGAGTGTAACGTCTATCTTGTTGGAGGTACCTTATTTCTCGTCACTGTCTCTTTGAAGGAGGAAAGTGGGAAAATGGACCATGCCTATTTGTACAGGTGCATCAAAACTCTATATTATAGTGCCAAATCCTTGTTCTTGCCTTAATAAAGGATCCATTCCGGAAGAGGATGGTGGAAAGCTGTATAATACAWGTACTGTCTTTGGGCCTGATGGAGCTATGTTGGCCAAGTATAGGAAGGTAAGGTGGCAGAGTGTTCTTATTAGAAGATTTCGTACTGGTGTGGACAGCATTTAGCTGCATTGTCCCCCCCAAATGATACTGCATTCTTGTTTTTAGAAGGCACCATTAACTTCATCTCATAAAGACCTTGTGAACAGGAAAATCTTGCAGGAAGAATAAGCAATGTCCTGTGATTAATAAGGGTGTGCAGTTTTTCTTAAGGACATGAAAATAGCCTTTCTCATATGCTGGATAAAGATAACAGGGCACAAAAGACTTGTCCCATGTGCTGAGAAATCTATTATAAAGAGTAAATTCCAACTCAACTCAGTTTGCCTTTTTACATTGGATAAGGTCTGAAATCTAGTGCCACTTCAGTGGGATCAGGATTTTTTCCTCACATTCCCAATGGACTTAGTCCTGTGATCACAGAGACCGTTCTTTGGACATGTTTGTGTGCTGTAGGTATAACCTGGAGGCAGCCCTTTGGACTCATCTGCGCAAGTGCTGAACTGAGCCTAGGAAGTAATCCTAATACCAAAACAGCTTCGGTGTTAAGAGGTCCCACTCAGGAACAGGGCTCTCCTTTGCAAGGCAGAGGGAATGACTGCAAAGACCAAGACACATCTGCATAGCTGAAATGATGGGAGCTCGATGACTTTGTGAGGGTAATTTCTGAAGAAGTTTGGAGGAATGGGACTCTCACCCTGTAAGAGAAAGGAGTTACCCTATCCTTTAACATTCTGCACTTAAGATCATCCTGGCAAGCTTAAGACATTTAATATGTAGCCCTTCTGTCTCAAAACTGCTCAGTAGATCAAGAAAGGTAGCTAGTTTGCAGGAATTCTTTCCTTGAAGATGTGAATGCATACTGCAACCAAGTCCATTGTATATTTTAGCTGTTTTTACCTACTGTTATTGCATGGTATAAGAACTGAGCATTCTGCTTGGTAAGCAACATGGTATACATGTAGTATACAGCAGTTAGATGGGATGTTTAAAATGCCCAGTATCTTTTTTCCCAAAATAACTTAGGGACATGTAGAGAAGAAAACTACCTGTGACATCTCCCAAAGATGATTTAATTCTTCAGCAGTGGTTAGCTGGGATCCTGGCAAGAGAGTGAGTAGTCTGGGTGAAGTTACCTAGAAAATACACAGTTCTAACGTGAACAAGCTCTCAGACCAAGCGGAGAAATTGCTCTTAATTGTTATTCATAACACTCTAATTACAGATTCATCTGTTTGACATTAATGTTCCTGGGAAGATACAGTTCAAAGARTCGGAAACACTGAGTCCCGGCAACACTTTGGCTACGTTTGATACCCGTGAGTACCAGACAAACCCTCTTGGCCAGGCGCGCAGCGGGACAGGTTTGGGGCTCCTGTGCTGTGGAGATCCTCTCMCCTCAGCCCGCAGCACTCTTAGGTGGTTGCGTTTATCTCGGGCCTTGACCACCATGGCCCATAGAGATGGTTTATTTCACATGTGCAAAGCGCTTCTGAAACTCTTTGTAAAGGCAGTTTGATTGAGAAGGACCAGAAGAGTAGAAAAGGAGGAAGCAGCCATCATGGTGCTTCTGCTAACAAGCAAGGTTTCTTGATTTCTAGAAGTTATCATTTTTTTAAATAGAAATTACATCTGTGTAAACAGTGTTTGTATTCCTTTCCAAGCCATGTTTTTTATGTAGCAAGCAGCTACACTAGCGTATTGTTGCACGTGAAGCTGCTACAATAATGGGAAAAAATTAACTGTAAAACCCATTTCAACATTTTTGCATGAACCACCTCAGATGCAYGTGTGACACAGCTACTCCTCCTGGTGCTTGCTGCAGATAAGGAGAGGCATTTAAATATGCCTCTCCTTGGTGCTTGGGACACATGTTCCTGAACAGCTGGCAGGGTGGCTCCAGGGACAGGTGGATTTCAGTTGTGTGCGTGGGGCAGTGATGTGACTGTTGTCTCCTGTGCTTTGAGGACAGCGTTCTGCAGAGTGGGCCTGGGCATCTGCTACGACATGAGGTTTGCTGAGCTGGCTCAGATCTACGGGCAGAAAGGTGAGGCTGGGGCAGCCCCAAGGCCAGAGCTGGGCCAGGATGGTACCTAGCGGGTTATCCTAGCGGGATCAGGCACCCCACAAATAATACAAATAATACAAAATGCAGACTGTGGTGCCAGAAGGCTGGCAATAAACAGTGACAGAAAGCTTCCTTAACCCCCCGCACTGGTGGCTGGAGGATAAACTGTTTTTCCCCCTTAATGATAGTTGGCTTCTGACTTTCTTTTAACACAGGTTGCCAACTGCTGGTGTATCCAGGGGCTTTTAACTTGACCACAGGACCAGCCCACTGGGAACTGCTGCAAAGGGGACGGTAAGGGCAAGTTCCCAGCTTGTGCTCCTGGTTCAGTGTATAGGGCTGAACTGTGCTTGGACTCTAAGCCACGTTGTGCTGAACCAGTAGCCCTGCGGGGTCACAGTTGCACAGGCCTTGAAGGGGACCCCAAACTGGGCTGCCCAGGAGGAAGGCAAGAATTGCTCGGCCTTCGCTCCTGCCAACAGCTGTGCCCTGGAGACTGTGAGCACCGGTCACACAGGCCCTTCTGCTCTAAGAAAAGACAGAAACGAACCCCGGGGCTCCTGACTGCAGCATTCTTTCCTTAACTTAAACGGAAATGAAGTTTATTATTAATGTTTAGTTTCACTCACCTTTCCTGCCTACTGAAAAAATACGTAACTCACTGTAGCCTAACTGTGGGGGCAGGTGCTAGAGACTTCTCTTTCTAAGCTTTCTGTTTTCTCTCTGTCCTTTGTTATTGATGATTTTGGCTACTCTTCCAAAGGAGGTAGAGCTCGCCCCTTCAGCCTGACTTCTTTCTCTTCTGCCTAGTTAAGTGGTGATGTGAAGAAATGTCATTGACTTTTTCTTCTTCTTCCCTGTCTTCTGTGAACACAGAGCTCTTGATAATCAGGTCTACGTAGCTACTGCTTCTCCTGCTCGAGATGAAAACGCTTCCTACATTGCTTGGGGACACAGCACGGTAGTAAATCCATGGTGAGTTCAGAAAAATAATACTTTTCTCTTGATTAAAAAAGTGTTTAACGTGGCAGTCACATTTCAGTCTCACATTTTCACTTCTAAAAACATCTTAAGTTTTAGTTAAAAGCAGCAGCCACATGCAGCTTGGGGGCTTAGTGACAAAAACAGACAAGCTTGCAATAAGCTATGCTTTCACAGTCATCTTTTTCATACTTTTTTTAAGATAGCCAGTAAAACTAGTTTAACAATATGCATTCTCCCTGTAAGCACAGAAGCTACTTCCGTAACATCGGGTATTAGTAAAGCTGCTGACTTCAGATTGTCCCTGAAATTCATGCTGTTCTATACTATGTAGTGTGATAAGTGTCTGTCCAGAACAGAATCATATATAATCTTTGCACAAAGCTGCTTAACCTCCTCAAAGAGCAACCCTGCTTGGGCACAGGAAATGCAAGAGTGTCTTCAATGAGACAAGGCCCGTTCTGATTTAAGTTACTTTTTCCCGTGTGCCAGAGCGGCCAGCAAAGCCAGGAGTGCGGAATTGCTGTGCTATTTTTAGGACAACCCTGCCTCTCCAGCCCCAGCTCCACAAGGGGAGCCCTGCCCTTGTACGAATGCCAGCCGCTGTGCTGCTGCCTTGACACCCCTGTGCCAATGCTGCCAACAGCTGTGCTTCCTGTTGCAGGGGGGAGGTCATTGCCAAGGCTGGCGCCGAGGAGGCCCTTCTGTACGCAGATATAGGTAAGCTGGCAGGGTTTCCCTGCTTCCCTCTCCTATAGGAGGAGACTCTGGCACTAAGGTCACCTCCCTCATTGGGCAAGAGCAAGCCTGGGCTTATTTGGCTCTGGCTGCCTAGTCCAGGGACCAACAGGGACAGGCGCTGTGAAAGCTGCTCCTTTCCTGGGCACTTGGCAGTTCTTTTTGACCATCTTCTCAGGGCTGTTTCTTCTCCCTGCAGATCTGAAGAAGCTTGCGGAAATCCGCGAGCAAATCCCGGTTTTGAAGCAGAAGCGCAAGGATCTGTACAGCGTGGAGGGGAAAAAGTGAAGCTGGGGGAAGGGGAGGCTCCCGAGGGGGCACCACAGCTGCTGCCTTCCCCTTCAGCCTTCCCCACCTGGCTGCTCCGGAGGCTGCTGCCCCCTGGGAGAGTTAATTTTAAAAAATGAAAAGAGAAATAGAGCTTCTGAGCCAACATATATATAATTTTTTTTAGCAGTAGTTAACAACTAGGACAAAGCTAGAAGTCGAATCATCTGAACTCAACATTGTTGTTTAGGTATCACAATTTTAAGCACTGCTTATCATCTCTGCTGTTTTCTAAGTTTCTCTGAGACTTCTATTTGTAGGAAGTGGGAATGGCACCCTTGTGTCCTGCCGGGAGCCTGCAACGCTGGCCTTAGTGCCTTGAATGGCTCAGTGAGTTGCCAAGCAGCCCGGAATTCTGCACAACTTCTCCCGCCCAAGCAGTGCACACCTAAGCAGGCAGCCGAGGGACACAGAAGCGCCCAGTTACAAGGGGCACTTACAGCTTCAGTTTTAACCCAGTAGGAAAAGGGGCCACTTTCTGCTCTGTGCTGTCTGGTGACAATGC
This sequence comes from Nothoprocta perdicaria, assembly GCF_003342845.1. NCBI lineage: Eukaryota > Metazoa > Chordata > Aves > Tinamiformes > Tinamidae > Nothoprocta > Nothoprocta perdicaria. Next base: position 750,746 of record NW_020454860.1, read on the forward strand.
ACGAGGAGGGCAGCTGCTCTAGAGGGATCCCTAACAGGTCCGAGCTCTTGGGCATTCTCAGCATGACATTCCCCTCGCTGCAACTGCTGCCAACGCTGCTCTGTGCTGCCAGCTCAAGCAACAGTAACACAGCAATGAAAATAAAACCAAACGCCACAGCTGCCTTAGTGCTGTGCCTGCATTGACTCGAATGCCTGGCAGTGCTCAGCTTACAAGGCTGCAATGAGAAGAGCCAGTTAAAGGATGGAAAACGAACTGCACTGAGACTCTCTGCCCTTGGTCTCACAGGTGACGGGTAGCAGAAAGGCAGGTACTACCTGATGGGTGGAATAACCTATCCCTGTCAGAAACCAGCTCTCCTGACTGCATGTGAAGCCCTCCTTACTCCACTGCTCTGGCTAGAAAAACAACTGATCAGTTATTAAGGATGGCTTTGAGATACTCAGAACCAGGCTGCCAGTTTTTGAGAGAGCTGTTTGCCCACCAGGAAGCCACCTTGGCACTGCTCTTTCTCACTAATAAAAACAAGAATCGCCGTTGGTGTTTTTTCTCACAGGAGAGCGGAGGTGAGAAGCASGTGCAGCCCATGCAGTCACCCCCAGCCTCTGCTGCAGGATTTTAGCTTTCCAGTAGCAACCAGGCTAAAGCAAGCCATGAGGCTAAAGGAGATGGCAAAGAAAAGAGATGGCCTCAGGGAGCAGGTTTTCCTCTGCGTAGTCCCCCCAGTTTTCCTCAAACCACCTTACCTTTTCCTTCATGTTGATCCACAGCTGTTGCCTCCATAGTTCCTTGATGGTCTTTTGACTTCTCTGAACTGAGCTGCATGTGGCCTCTAGCAGCCCCAGCCACCTCCATGGAAAGCAATGAGTAAATTAAGCCAGACACTAAGGCTATCCCCAACGCCTTACGATCCTCATGTCCTCAAAGGACAGGTCACCACATTCCGCAGCCTGTGGCAGCTCCCTCCCAGCAAGCTTCCTCTATCTGTGCTTGCCTGGCATTCCCGTATATAGGCCATAGAGGAGCTCTAAGAAAAAGAGTCACAGAGTGTAAGGTGAAATGAGAATTTATTGGTTGAAAAAATAAATATAAAAAATGAGCAATTCTCCATCTGAGTTGGAGCCCCTGCACATCCCGAGCAATCAGCACCAGTGCGGGCCCCTGCAAGGCTCCAGCTGCTCACCCAGAGCAGCTCATCCTGACCCGTATTTCTGAGCTCCTGCACCTGGCTCCTCTCACCAGCCTTTTTCTGCCCCAGCTCCTTCAGTGCAGGCTGGGCAGGAGTAACGCAGCGCAGCCTTCCTGAGCGCTCGTCCCCCCTAACCCAGGTGCAAGCAACCCTTCGGTATTTACCCTTAGCGCCAGGCGCAGGCTGCACGCACACGAACACAGTGCCCGCTGGGGCTGTGGCCAGAGCAGCCTCCTGCGGCAGGTGGCAACGTGAAATGGCCCCTGGGGCGAGTTGTGCTCAGAGCGGACACACGTGCGGTCCAAGGCAGGCTGGTTTCCCACCCCCACATCCCATTCTAGCAGGGCTCTTTGAGCACCTCCAGTAACTCCACTGCCAGAAGGCATACACAGGGACTGGGATCTTGTGGGATATTTTTATTTTTTTTCCCAAATGAAAAAGTGCATAATCAATCCTTGGTTAGAGAACAGCTAAAGTAACAGCACCTTTTTTTTTTTTTTTTTTTTTTTTTTTTTTTTTTTTTTTTTAAGAAGTATTGGCCGAACACAGGCACTTTAAAGTCACCCGGTTATACATATACATTTGCACCAATATTCTACAAATACAAAACCTGCCCCACAGCCACCTTGCTGAAGTTTAAGCTCTTTTCAAAGGCAATGCAGAAAATACAGCAGTGCCCCGAGTACCTGGCTTCAGCAGGGACGTTGGTACCAGCGCCGTGGCTCTAAGTTAGAGCTCTAGACTAAATTAGAGCTCAGCTACTTTAGCCATCCTCCATCCACCTCCCACCTGCATGGAGATCTCAGTGCTTCAACTCACAGCTTCTCGTGCCTTGTTGACGAGCTCCTCTCTGCCTCTGAACAAAGACAGAAGGGACTGGACACGAGCGGGATGAAGATGAAGGCTGCGATGTGSGGAAGCCGCTTCCCGAGCTCTTCCACACCTGGGGTTTATGCCTGTCTTCAGTACCAGCTGCCCACACGATTGTACCAGCGTCACACTGAGCTCTTGTCTTGGAGGTTTTGCTTGAACTGCATCATCCTTTAAAAAATAACACTAAAAACCAGCAATCCCTTCTATCATACTAAAGAGAAGCCTGAGCCAAACACACCTCCATACAACAGCTGCCAGCTACTCCAAGTCCTGGCTTTCTTGGCTGGATCTCCTCTCCCCAGTAACCCTCAGCCTTCAGCATTAGCCCTGCMCCATCCCAGACTTGCTCAGCCCACGGCTCTTCCTCATTTTTCATTTGGGGTCTTCAGGTGAGAGAAGTCAGAAGGGACTTGGTCATCATGAGCTCTGCCCRGACTCAAGCAACCTTGGGCAAGCCCAGAGACGTTTCCTGCCGTTTGTGCCATTCCTCTGTGTTACGCAGCCTTTTCACCCAAACCTGCTCTTACACGTGTCAAAGAGAGGTACTTGAAGGTAATATTTATTCACTGAGTTTACAGGTGATATGTCATTTACAAAAAAAATTACAAACGCATCCTTTCAGTGCAGTTTCAAACTAGTTCAAGAACAGGCAAAAAATCTGTGATGATCTGGAATGCTAAGTAATAGACAGCACATGCTTTTTTCCCTTAACTGATCTGGGGGGTGAGAGGCGAGGCAGTAGGAAAGGAAAGATGAAGAGGAGAAAACGCCAGTGGAAAGAAGGCCATGCGAATAAAAACTCCCCAGGAGAGCAGGGCACCTCAGCCCGGCCTCAGTGTGTCCTCAGGGGCTGCCTGCACGGTCCTGTCCCTCGGGCTCTGTGCGGCCCTGTGACATCCCCGTCCCCACCTACGAGCGAGGTGACACAGGAGASCTGGCCCATCCTGGCAGCCTCTGCAGGTGCTGCGAGAGAGCAAGGCCAAGCCCAGCCTGCAAACTGCTGCCGTCAGTGCCACAACTTGAGAGCAGGGCAGCTTCACCGCAGCTCGGTTCACTGTTTTAAAGAGATGAAATACACTAGAAAATTCAGGGTGAGTGTTACTTTTAGGATGGGAAGAAACCCAACACAGTGTACGCTGAGCTAGTCAGAGGTGTTTGCAGAAGGTTTAATCAGTCGCATCAGCCTGTGGAGAGGCCGCATGGACTGACTGGCTTCAGTACTAAAAAGACCAACTAAAAAGACCCCCGCACAGAGCCCGAGGGAGAGGAAGCTCTTTATGCTGCTACTTAATGTTTGCCAGTTAAAGACAGTGCTGGCTGCAGAGCTGTCGCTTCGCTTCTGCGGCCTTCGTCATCTTAGACAATACCCAGGTCAAGAGAGAGCAGGAAAGATTCCAGATTCCTTATCAGGAACTTCAGGCTAATTTGTGTCCTTTACCCCAGCCAGTCCTGCTACGGGCTGGCGAGGACTGAGCCAGAAGGCCGCAGCCTCCAGAGGCTGGGGCAGGGAGGCTGGAGGCTCTGCCRGCTGCTGCCTTGCAGCAAGCACGGGGGCAGCGCCCGTCGAGCGCCTCCGTCCCTGCCCGCGCGGCTCCCGCTCCTCCCCACGGCCGCCCTGCACCTTCCACACGGGGCTGCYCCCAGGGAACATGGTGGTGCCCCTGTCCCTGCCGCCGCGGCCTCCGYGCCGGCTCCTTCTGGCGCTCCAGGTCACTGGAGCCCTCTGGGGTGAGGATGCAGCCTCTCCAAGCGAACCCACTAGCTGCCACAGGGCTCTTTCTAAGTAGTTTCTATGCAGGATTGTGCATGCCTGGGAATATTTACAGGGATTCTCTCCACTGCTATTGGCTTAAAAAAAAAAAAAAAATCTATTATGAAACAGTTCTGTAAATTTTTTTTTTTTTCAATTTTGCAAAATTAAAATCAACTCTCAAGGATTAACTGCATATAAAAAAGAAACCTATTTTACAGCACTGGCTAGTATTACCTTTAAAATCATCAGGAAAAAAAAACATGCTGTAAAATTACTTGATAAAGCAAAAATCGCCCACAACATAATGACCCCAACTGAACCAATGTCAAGTTTTTATTTGCATGGCCAAAAATGTCTTCCATTTGTTCCCCTGCAACTTTATTTCCCTTAACGCGCTGTAAGGTCTTTGCTGCAGGAGGAACAAGCTGCAACACTGCATACTTCCTCGGACAACCACTCCCACAACACCTAAACATTTAACAGATGTAACAAATGACAACACCACGAACGGGAAAAAACTAAGTTCCACCATTCAGCATGGTTGGCGACAGCGTCCCTAGGGCTGGCTGAAGTGGGCAACTTCGCTTCCGCAGGTCTCCTCCTCCTCGTGTCCCTTTACAGCGTCGGTGGCTTCAGTCCGTACTTCTTTGCAACTTCTGTCTGGGCGTAGGCAGCATCGCAGAGCGAGTAGAGATGGGCCATCTCCATTTCCGATTTGGCCAGATTGATAGCTTTGTTGAACATCTCAATGGCTTTGTCCAGGTTGCCTCTGCAACGAGCCCAAGCACAGCCCAATGAGAAGAGCCAAGCAGCTGCTGCATCCCCCACCTTCTTCTTTTCCCCTCCCTACTGGACTCTGAGTATCCGCTCAAGGACTAGCRTAAGGACGCGTGATGATGAGGCACAGAGAGGGGCCCTCGGAGCAGCACCCCAAGCCAGGAGGGCTGCTGAGGGCAGCTGTTATGCAGCATTCCCCTTCCGAGCCTCCCAGGGGTGGCGTGGAACAACACCTTCTCCATGGGACACCAGGGAGACCACACAGACAGGGCCAGGACATYAGTGGGAAGTCTTCCACTCCCAACTGAAGGGACTCTCTCCCCCCTTGCAGGCAGCCGGGCACTCAAGAGGAAAAGTCCTATAGCAAAGACAAGGCCTGAAAATATGTAGACGCAGAAGAGCAGGCAAAGCTCTTTGTCACTCGCCACATTCACGTTAAACACGTGSAGCAGCCGTTGCCACAAGCCCAGCAGCCCCAAGCTCTCGCGCTGCCGCGGAGCGCGCCGTAGTCGCTGCTCTTCAGCCTAGGGCCTTGCAAGGTGCAGAGCTCMTGGGGGAGGCCACGGTTACGAGCCCAGCTCGCACTCCCAGCACCAGCGGCCAGGGCGCAGCACGGGRCGTTTAAAGGGCTATGTTGGACACGCAGGAAACCCAGCAACTACCATCAGCAAAACGTTATTTAAAACGTATGAGTATTTTCACATACACAGACACATTTGCATGAGGTCCAGTATGTATGATGGTGGGAAACATGGGAATCTGCCAGAGCACACAGCAGAAATGCACTGCTGAGAAAGGAAGGATTTCCCTGCAGGTCACAGAACAGAACTTGGGGCTTCTGCTGAGAAGATCTCGAGGCTTAAGATTCATAGAGAAATCTAAAGCACTGCTATCACTTCAAAAGTAATTTAGGACGCTTTACACAACATCTTGACATTACCTTTGCACTTCAATCGTCCCCATGGTTTCATATGCAAAGTCACACTTGTTATCAATCTCAATGGCCTTGCTTATGAGTTCTARACCTTTGTCTAAATCTTGCTTCCACTGAAGCTGAAGTAAACTGAAAGAGAAGGAGAAAACTTAGAACAAACTTCATGCATCCCCACAATCCAGCCCATGCAAGYTGAAAACTATTCCAAACAAAGGCATTAAATTCTTAATGCAGAGTAGAGAGTAGATTCAGGGCTTTTAAAAGAAGGCATATGTGAAATGCACTGTCAGGAAGYTATGTCACCAGCTTAAGGCCTCCAAAGAAAGGGAAATTCCTCTCAAGCAAACTGGTAACAGGATTTTTTTTTTCTCTGAAAGAGAAAAGTTCAGCACAGAACACTCTTCAAGCCAGACCTGAATTCAGAGTCAGATATACTTGGTGCAGATACTTGACTAGGAATGAAAACTAATGAAACTTTACTGAAACCTCAGTCTTATTTACAGTTTAGTCAAAAAAAAKGTATTTCTCCAACCTTTGTTTAACAGCACTAAGTTGTTTTCACAGAGTTGCTCTTTGTGGCTGAACTTTCAGAGCCAAACACAGAGCTAGACTCGATTCACGTCGGCGCCACGCGCCCGCCCGTGGCCCCAAGCAGCGCGAGCTCCATACGTACCCTTTATGAACGTACGTGGTGGCGTTGTCTGGCTCCAGGTCGATACATTTATCATACATTTCGTCAGCCTTGCCAAACTGCTGCTGATCAGTTAGCGCCTGCATCGGACGAGGGAAGCACACGTCAGTGGGCGCCGCGAGCACRCGCTGTGTGTCCGGCGAACTCTAATTAAAACCACATCGACGCTCTGGGATCGGCCGCCTCCCCACATCGCAGCGCGGCGCGGGCCAGCACACCAGTTACCTGAGCTTATTTGCAAACCTGATGCTCTTTAGAGGGGACAGGCTAAGCTTTAACTGCCCAGATCACCATCACAGTGCCAGCTGCGACAGGGGATCCACAAGCAATACATGTTAAACCCGTCACAGCCCCTATATCCATGATTTAAGGTAGCTCATCCAAGGATGTGCGTTATTCCAGAAYGTCTTTACAAAGAGGAACGTACTTGAGCATAGAGTGCATAGCCCTCGGCACACTTTGGAAATTTCTTTATGACCTCTTCGAAGCCCTTCATGGCTACCTGCACAGGCAGGGGATTATTTCCTGTATATGCTTGGCGATACTGTCAAAGACAGAAAAAAAAAAAGAAAAAAAAAAGAATTAAGCAAGGAAGTGTCCAGCAGTGACCCACACATATCCCCAGGACACACATGTGTCACGCCAGCTGCTTTGCAAGCTCTGGAAGTTGAGAGGCCTGTCCTGTACASTTAAGCAAAGCTCAAGTCCTTACTCCTCCTTGAGGGACGGCCTGGTGTTTCACACCATTCCAGCTGAGGCCAGTGAAGTTTTATCTGCTACCACTTGGAAAGACAAAAGACCGTCTACTTGAACCAAGCTTGAAAAACAAAGGGATGAGCCCTCACTCAAATTGAAGAAAATCTGTTGCATTAGTTCCTGCTTTATTATATATAAAAAAACCTGAGATGCTCATTCCGCTACTTTTCAGTTACCTTCAAGGAAATACTGAGAAACAAAATGTGCCTTCAAGAACATCTTTAAAGAAAGAAAACCCAGACAATCCGTTTCCTACCAGAGCGAAACATTTCTGTGCTTGAGCCAAGGCGGAATCGGGTCGCAATCGGATACATTCATCGAAATCCTCCACGGCCTCTTCGACTTGGTCGAGCAGGATTTTCAGCTAGCCAGAACGAAAGAGAATCCTATTTCTGTATTTAATCTGCGCTTCATACAAGTAAGTGATACGTGTCAATTAGCATCAGTTAACGTAGTTTCCAGTTCACATTTATCTAGCGACTCACAAAACCTGCGCCTAGAGCTCACTGACAGGGCAGCCCTGAGCTACTGGTGAACCCCGGGCTTCAGACACAAAAAGGCAACGTCCACAGGTAGGGACCGAGCGGGTTTGCATTTTAGGCCCTTGTGTCTCCACTTCTGCTCTAGCAGAGATCCCACTCGTTATGGTCAGTCTCCATAACTGTGCTCTAGTTTCTCAAGTTACTTTGCCTCACTGCAGTTAATGAATTGCGTGGGATTTAACACATTTTCGCTTTCAAAYGTCATGATTTTTTTCCTGACATTGCAGTCCTCTGCAGGAGTAAAACTTACTTTGTTATTCTCCTACTTTTCTGAAGGGTTATTTTAAAATGCCAATTTTCAAACTGCAGAAGGACTTTCATCCCCTTCAAACATCAAACACCACATTCTATCTCTGAGCATTAAGGAGATCTAACAAAGTCCTGGAGAGAGGCACTGATCTGTGGAAGTCTTCCTAAGGAAAACTTGGCACTGTCTGTACACAGCACTTTTCCTTTTTCTTCTAGCATCCTTTACATTACAAATCCGAGCTCGGAATTCCCACATTTCCAATGCAAACAGCACGGAGCGTGTCTGAGGAAAAGCGGCTCGCTCCTTTCCTTTCAGCCCATCCCGCAAGAGGCGAACGCGAGGACAAAAGCGCCGCGGTTGTTTACTTGTCCTCGGTGGTGGTAAACGTCCGCGTTCTGCGGGTCGATGTCGGCTGCCGTGTTGAAGTCCTGCGTGGAGAGCGCGGGCTGCTGCTGCTGCATGTACATGCTGCCGCGCTTGATGAGCGCGTTGGCGCGCAGCTGCGGGGAGGAAAGCGCACGAGAACGTCAGGGACACCAGCGCTGGTCCAGCACTACAGAATCACAGAATGGTTGAGGTCCGAAGGGACCTGTAGGGATCATCTTGTCCARCCCCACCCTGCTCCAGCAGGGACACCCAGAGCACGGGGCACAGGGCGGCATCCAGGCGGGTTTGGAAGATCTCCAGAGGAGGAGACTCCACAGCCTCCCTGGGCAGCCTGTGCCGGGGCTCTGTCACCCTCACAGGAAAGCAGTTCTTCCTCACATGCAGATGGAACTGCCTGGGTTGCAGTTTGCACCCAWTACCCCTTGTCCTGTCGCTGGCCACCACTAAGGTGGCCACCACCTGTCACTGACCGCCACAACTTAGCAYGCTGTGCTAACCTAAGCGGCAACTGAATTCACGCCGAGTCTAAATCGATCAGTATAAATTAGTCATCTGCRTAACTGCAAGTAAGTCAGCCTGTAGGTTCGCCAGGTTTCATAGCCAGGGAACCGTTAGGAGGCCTGTTCGCTCTGCTTACAAACACATCAACATTTTGAGCAGCAGTTCAACATGCAAGTACAACTAGTGTTTTCCCTCTTATTTATGAATTCAGATCTTCAGCTTATAGAAGCCTCTAATTGATTCCACTTCATCTATGCCTCCATTCATAAGGCTGAGCACGGCTGTCTTGGAAATACTGCCAGTGCAGCAGCAACAGCACAATTCCCCAGAAATAAAACAAGGTGATARCGGAAGGAAACAGAGCGCTGCCATTAAGGGCCTGCAAAGTTGCAAGCAGCAGCTCTGAACTTCACTGCGCGTCCACTCTTGCACTCTTACGCTTTCTTAGCCCACTCTGCATTCCAGCGCTGCCAGTCCCTACCTTCACGTTTGCGCCTTCCATGCCGATCACCTGATCGAGGTCTGGTTTGGCGGCGTTTGCGTTGCCAATGAGCAAATAGAAGGTGGCTCGTAGCAGTAACGCTTCTGCCATGTACTTCCCTTGGGCTTCAATTTCTTTTGTGCTCTCACTGATAATTTTGTCATAGTTCTCTTCTTCCATATATTGTTTTGCTCTCAAGTAGCCAGAGCTGTAAATGATGTTAGCAGAGCTGTATATACATAAGCATCCACTGAACACTCCAGTTTCAGTACAGACATATTATTTTTTATATCATAACAAACAACAGTTCTTCTATACTAAGTTGTAACATTAGCATTATAAGCAGAGTTTTGAATATTTCTGGATTAAGTCATCTGATTGAAAACAATTTAGACACAAAGTGTCCAAATTACATCTGAAAGAAAACAAAGATTTTTTTCCTCCTCAATTTAAGCTTCATTTGTCTCTTGACTTTTTTTTTCCCCTCTTCTTTAAGGCCAGCTATAATCTCTGACTTAAAAAAGGCAGGTGTGGCATCCCAGGTTGAAAAATCAAATATAAAATTTAGCAGCATGCATTTTACATGTAAAAGATTTCACAGCAAAAAAGTAAAGTACAGTCTTGTCAACTAAGTGTACTGGATTTGATCAATTACAAAACAAAAGAACCTCCGCACTCAAGTTTCTTTCAAGATTTTAAGTTTTTCTTTGTCAAAATGAACCTCTCATGCTGGTSCAATTTGATTCTGGAAAGATAAAGATGCTTTTAGCCTCAGCTGCTGTAGTTCAGTTTTCATAGCACAGACCTTTTTTCCTAGCTTGGATTTTCCCTTCCAATCCAAAGGCTGGATTTCGATCTCTTCCTCAAAAACTCTTCCTCTCATATAAAACACTCCTCTCTCCAGAAACCCTTTCAGCTTTCTCCCCATCCTCCCACCTCCCAAGTACTAGATATAAATACTCAGCATTTTCTTCCTGCTCTCACTGTCTTCCAAGGCTTAATGCACAAAAGCCGCTGCCGGTTTGGTCAGCCAGCCAGTTTTCACAAACGTTTCACTTTTTTTCCAACACTGATCTTATTTCACAGGTTTCTTTTATCACCGCGGGATTTCCTACGCGGAGCATTATAAAACAGCAGCAAGTTACGCGGAGCACAGTATCAGAACGACTGAAAACTTAATTGCAGTACCTAAAAGCTTCCAACTGTACACTCACTTTTCTTTCACTTCTGCAGCTTCTCCCTCTTTATCCTTATCTTCATCCGACTTCTCTCCCTTAAGTAAAGGCTGGGAGATGATATCATCTGTGAAAGAGCTGAAGTAGCTCTTGATGAACTGCGGGGAGGGCATCAGGGGCTCCCGGTTCTGAAAGGAACAGGCCACATACTTGAAGTCAACAGTCAATCACTCGTGAAAGAAAAGAAATTATGACTGTCCACTGATAACCGCAATGATAGCTCTGTATTTTCTGACTTGATRGTTTGCCATTCGGGGTTATTTAAGCTTCAGCTGAGAACTTAGTACCCAGTGGGAATTAAAACCACAGCTCGCTACCCCTATACTTCTGAAGTTCACATTACTGTGGTTTACTGAGGCCAATGCAAAGAAGTCTGGGTGATTCCAAGCAGAAAAGTACACGTAGGAGCAGCTATTGACAGCGCTGGAACAGAAACAGTCTGTGATCGAGTGTCACAAATGAATCTGACAACATGAAGGCCTGYGTCTCAAGAGAGAAGCAGGAAGGCTGCCGGTGAACAAAAAGATCAGACTTCCTAAGGCATCATTTCTTACATATTTTAAAACAAATCAAAAACTTTACCATTCTTATTTCCTCACTTCTTAACACTCAAGAATTCCTCTGTTAACTTACATAAAATTTCTGTTTATAAAATAAAATTTTCCTTGGGGAAAAAGCTCCCAGCCTTCCTTCTCATTGCAAGTCAGTCATCAAATATGGAACCCAAATTGCTGTGGCATTTTTGATGACCATTTCTAACCCTTCCTGTCTCCACACACGCCATGGCTAACTCAGCAAAAYGACACACCAGAACTGATGGAGCTAACTGAACATTTGGCTCACGCAAACGAGRATGCCCCTGTTGCTGTTTTAGCACACAACCCACAGCTTAAGGGGTAGCAATTGTTTTATTCAATTCAGTGAAAAGATTTTACAAGTCACAAAGAGGCTTCTTTTCCTAAAGAGGCTTCAGGAGGACTAGTAGCTGCCCCAACAGAAAACATCCCGAGCAAAGCAGGAACTTTGCCCTAAACTGCTGATGTTGATTCTTCCATTCACCAGCTGAAAAGAGTGACTTCCTTGTAACAACTGCCAAAATCAAATCTACGTTTCAACAACTAAGCAAGCAGAATTGGAACTTATCCTCAATATCACAAGTCTTACCTTATATTTCTCTTTGGCCTTTTCTTTCCCGAGCAGTTTAAGAACTTTATCAGCTAACAGCATGCTCTGCTGGTTTTGAAAGCCTTCTAAAATGCAGACTGCAGTGACATCTAGGGAACATACAAAAATTAGAAACAGCTGTGTGAGTAACTAAAGTACAAAATGCACCACTAATACAATAAGCCACTGACAAAACACACATCCCCTTCGCAGATGAAAGCCTCCATTTCCAGTTTCTGTATTTGCCACATTTTCYAAAATACAAAATATACTGGCAAAGTGATCTCCTTTCGGTAAAAGGATTTCACCAAATCTTTTTTCTTTCTTTTTTTCTTTTTCATTTTCAATCTACAACATCCTTAAGTCCATACTTCCAGTGGGGCTTTCCACAGCTTTTCTTTTGCGATCAGTCCTAATTTTCTGCTTTTGAAACTAAACTCAAATTCTGTCYGATCCCATTTCCTTTCTCAGTTTGAGAACCCTTCTCCTATAATACTACACTCTTTCTGCACACCTCTGTGCATCTGGGAAGGAGCAAATTAAGAAGAATTTCTCTATCTCACTTAAAATGCCAGCCCACATCACTTCCACTCACAGCCTGAACAATATTTTGCAGTGAGCCCTTGGGGCACCTTATCATTACTCCTTTGGGTCCTCAAACGTTGCTGAGTAATGTAACTCTACACATCAGTCTTCCCTATTTAACTTGTATTTCTGTGAAAGGGACAGGCTATATACATTAAGAAGGAAAAATCCTAGGAAAAGGCTTACCAGAAGCCTAAAATATAGTTCCCATGAAGCTACTGTGTAAGGCTAGTCACTGAACATCAGAGTTTGGATTTGAAATTCAAGCAGTTTATGGCAATGAAAAGCAGGTTTTCTATCACACGCTTCCAGTGTGGTTTCTGTAACACCAGAGACTCTTAGGTGATGATTCCTATCAAAAATGCCCCCAGCTCTGGCATGGTCAAGGTGCAGAGAAATTCCTGGGAAAAAACACCCCAGCCAGGAGCAGCAGGCAAGACGGGGGCTCCTCGCCCTCCGTTCCACATGTGCTCTATTYCGCTACGTTTGCATGAACCAGTTTTACTTTGCTTTGCCTTCCTCTACTGCACGGATGCACCTCCCTGCCTGGGACGGTTGGTGGTACAGGCAGCATCTTACTAGAAAAAAGATTTACTTAGTTCAGGAAAAAGCAGACAATATTCATGCAAATCTGACATTTTTCAGATCTGAAACAAACTGTAAGCTAAAAACAAAGGGCAGGTTGAAAACAATGGCTAAAAACAGTGCTGCCAGCATCATGAAGAAGCAACGTCTAAAAACAATCGTGCCGTTGCAGAGACCCAGGATCTTTCCTGTGGCTCTGCTCATCTCGCAGTTTATCAGAGCTACCCAAGCTCTAGATTTTGCTGCGGGGCTCCGGAAGCAGCTGCTCCGCAGCAAGTCCTTGGCAGACTCAGCAAATGTTCTGCAGATTTTTCTGAAGCCGCTGGGCAGTTGCGAGGGGYTCGATCCAGTGGCCTAAGTGCCTTCTAGTGCCTGTTCTCCTCCAGGACAGAAAGGCAACTTGCCATTGCAGAGAAGAGGGGGAAAAAACAAATACAGCACCAGCACCACCAGGCAGAGCACGCGTTTTCCTCACTGTATTCATCTTCYGATCTAGCAGATCTAGTTCTTAGCTGTTATACATCATAAAACTAATTTAGTTTTCTTAATAGCTACATTCTCGAGCTACCAGAACACCTTTTGGTTTTCTTTCCTTGTTTGATAACACTGGAACAGCAGAAAACTTTTGCCTTTCCATCTTGCTTCAGCAGGGATAATTTCACTCCCTGCAATTTAAATGAGTATTTTCAAAGCAACATCTAGTTCAGAGCTATCTTCAGACAACACACCTGACCTCTAATTATCCTTAACTTTGATGGCGTCTCAGTTACGTCTTCCTGACAGTTCACAGTGTGTTGATGATGCAAAACTGGGAGGAGTGGCCGTAGCTGGAGCAGGCCCAGTGCTGGGCGCCCCAGTACAAGAGGGACTCAGAGCTCCTGGAGAGAGTCCAGCTTAGGGCTATAAAGGCCATTAGGGGCCTGCAGCACCTCCTGCTCTGAGGACAGGTTGAGATGGACAGACCTGTTCAGCCTGCAGAGGAGAAGGCTGAGAGGGGAYCTTAGCAGCCTGTGTGAATCATGAGGACAGAGCCATGCTGTTTTCAGTGGGGCCCAGTGAGAGCACAAGAGGCAACAGCCACAAACTGCAACCCAGGCAGTTCCACCTCCGTGCGAGGAAGAACTTCTTTACTGTGAGAGTGCCAGACRCCTGGCACAGGCTGCCCAGGGAGGYTGAGGAATCTCCTTCTCTGGAGATCTTCCAGACCCATCTGGATGCCACCCTGTGCCCGGGGCGTCCCTGCTGGAGCAGGGGGGTTGGACTAGATGATCTCTAGAGGTTCCTTCCAACCTCAGCCATCCTGTGATTCTGTGTTTTGATAACATTTACAAGGATTTGATACAGGAGGTTCTGCCAAATATATGATGTTAATATATAATTAAAAATCTGTTTCAAATATCATTGTTCTTATACTACACAGAAATACTACTGAAGCTGTTTTTGCTTTAATACGTGCCCAATGAAACCTGCAGAAACACCTTAGTTCCTAGAGAAGTTATTTCTCTGCAACAGAAAATAGAAGTTTTCTTCTTAGAGCAGAAGGAAACACACTTGCAGTAGCTGTGAGTGTTTTTCTCTACATGATGGGGTATTACTGTAGTCACAGAAGGAAAACAAAACAACAAGAAAAGACAATCCTGTTTTCCTGTTTCCACAGTGCCCAAGTTCCCCTTCAAGTACAAACACCCCAAGAGGGACTCACCTTCTAAACACTCCTTCTTATTGTCTAGCTTCTCGTGAGCCTTTGCCCGTCTGAAGAGAGCTTTGATGTACTTGGGGTTAAGCTCAACAGCCTTTGTGCAGTCGTCCGCCACTTCCGTCCACTTTTGCTGCRGGCAGAAGAGGAGGAGCGTGAAGGGGACACCGCTGGCCGCGCCGCACCGTGCCATACGGGCTGCTGCTGCYGCTGCCGCTGCCAGCCCCGCCGCCCTCCCAGCAGCAGCTGCAGCTCCCAGCGCTCTGGTGCTCCCTGTGCGGGGCTGTTTCCGCGAGTTCCTTGGTCAGACCCCGCCAGCCACCACTGGAAGGCACCTGTCCCAGGATGGCCACCTAGCAGAACGCCAATCCCAACAGAAAATGGAACCCGAGCAGTTGCACAAAGCACGCGGAAGACAACAACGAGCAGATGCAGGAGGTGACGGTGGGACTGAAGGACTGGCACACAACAGAAGGAGAAACAAGATGCAAGTATAACAAAAAACAACACTCAAGATTAGCCAAGGGCTAAAATACAATGTTATTTAGTTTACTATTTTTGTTTGAGTTCACAACACTATATACTTCGAAGGGATGATACATGGCGATATTTAGTTCGCTAGTTCAAAGGGTATTTCATTCCCTACAGTGTACACTTCAAAGGGATGGCAGATGAATATGCAGGAATAGAGTTGATCTCTAGGCTACATAAAATTTAGGCTACACAGAAATTAAGCATAAAAAATGTCTTTTCTAATAACTGAAAGACAGGAACTGGATACAGTTCTTAGGCATTCATTATTCATAAAATGGTATAATTAAGTCATAATCATATATAATTGCATAATACATTTTATATATACTCATATATAAGTATATATAGTATATACTCATATATATATACTCATAATTAGTATTACAAGTTTTTTTTTTTTTTTTTTTTTATTTAGGCAAGAACTCTTTCATCCCCCTCTAACTCTGCAGGCTAAATTGTTCTATGCATCCAGCCTCTCACTTGATACTTCAGACCACACCAAGCTGCTTCTCAATTCTTTTACATAGCTTTCCAATTTGGCCCCATAAATTTGTTGCTAACATAATAAAACACACTAATCCATTTCTAAAACAAAGATCAGGTACACATAGCTAATAACTAAGTGCTTCCACTTATGCAAAATTCTGGGGTTGGGCTTTTATAAGTTGTAGGTTTTTCTTTTACTAGCTTTTGAAGTAGCACCACCAAAATACGTAACTTTCATATAGCTGCAACACACTAGTAGAGAAAAGCAAAAGTAATAGGTTTACAAGAAGGTTGTGCCATAGGATAACAAATAAACATCTTGCCTTAAAAGAAAGGGCCGAGACAYACACATAAAAATTACACAGGACAGACTGACATGAGTTAACAGAAAATAATTTCAAAYGCACATGGAAAAAAGGATGATGATGAGCTAATGAAAAATTAAAAGCTGCAAGCAATGGCATCCTGCTTTAAAGGCAGCAGATATCACTTATCTGCRAATCACCAGTGGACAAAAATGTCAACATACATAATGTGCAATGTAACTTTGTACAATAAACATGATTTATTTCTTACCAGTTGCTCATAGGCAGCAGCTCTATTCTGATAGAAGGTAGAAAGATCGAGGTTTTTCTCAGGGGGGCACAGGCTGATAGCCTCAGTGTAACACTGAATGGCTTGCTCATACTTTCCTGCTTTAAAGTATTTGTTTCCCTTGTTCTTGGCAGCTTGAGCTCTATCAAGGGGGCTCTGAAAAAGAAAAGTCATCAGTCAGTTCACATAAGAAAAGCTTCATAGCCAGCAAAGAGCACACATAATGGCTTATCTTCAAAGATRTAAGAGGGATCCGAGCACTAAACTCTAGCCTGGACTTCTGAAAACCTCCCTCCTTCCTATTTTTGGAAGGATGCAACAGATTTCTCTTTTGCAGGTATACAAGACAGCAGAGCAGCTTTTAAACCAATTCCCCACACTGGCATCTAACAGCGCAGCCAATACTCTTTAGAAAGCTAGGGAGGTTTTGATGTGACAAGCGGTGATCGGAAGAAGCAGACACRAAGTGTGAAAGCAACAGAGCCTTCAGAACAGTTCAAATGGGCAAGGTTTCCAGCTGAAACGAATGCAGCCTGGCAGACCCAAGTTGATCCAGCAGGATAGGAAAAATAAGTGGAAAACACTCCGTGAAACGATGAGCAAAAGCTGCTGGAGARGAAACCCAGAGTTTTGCCCTCTGCACACTAGATTGTTACTGGCTCTTCTGCAGCTTCACATGAGCTGCTGAGCCGCCCCAGGCTGAGGGAAAGTGYGGGGCGGCCACAGGCTGCCCTTGGGAGGAGACACTGCACGATTCGGCCCCCCGGCTTCACCAAGCAGCGCTCTAGCTCTGCCCTTGCCCGCTGGCTGGCGGCGTTCCCGCACCAACGCACTCGCAACCTCCACCCTTACCCAGCAGTCAGCAAACACCCATTAGAAGCTTATAAGGACTCAGATGTAAAAAGACCTTCTCCAACCGAGCTGTGGCACACACTGAGTAAACACACAGCTGCAGAAGATACTAAGAAAAGATGCCCTGAAGACGACGCAGGATTACCAACCATGCCTCAGCTGTTCCTCCTTTCTAGTCCAGCTTCAGCACCCACGTGGCCAGCTTGCAGCTCGTGTGCCAGACCCCAGTGTGAACAGAGGCATGAGCATCCGGGCCACTCTTCCACCCTCTGAGTAGGGGAAGAGCAAAGAGCGAGCTGCAGGATTCCCTGCCCTTCACCCGTTGAATCACATACACCAAAAAGAGCACCTAGGATTTGCTGGCAGTTTTAAGTGCTGCCCTGCAACCACATTTTTCTTTCCTGTCCTCCCTCACCCACCACTAGCGTCACAAACTCTGCTCCGATCGCCGTGAGAGAAACTCAGAAGCATCTTCCCATTTTGCCAGCCTTTCGCCCTTCCCAATGCCTGCTCTGTTCAAGCCTCATGCCACTCTGATGACTTTTAAGCCTCAAAATAGCTTCTTACAATTGAAAACCTGGAGGTGGGGGCAGTGGYGGCAGCACAGCTCCTTGGTTTAAGGCTTGGTTTCCAACCACGGCACGAGTGAATCAGCCGACGGGTGCCAGCCTCAGCTGCTGCACAAAAACAAGCRTCCAAAGAGAAACACCCCAGAGGCACTCTCCTAAGCAGAGGCTTCCCAGGGAAGCTGTATAAGGGAGGGAATTCTTAAATACTCCTCTTGGCAGAAAAGCTCTTCTCTCATCGCTTGGTCTACTCGACACCAATCCCCATCTTTGATACTCATAGAGCACAGTCATATGTGTCTTTTGTTAGGGTTTTGTTTCTCATGATTTAAGCTCAGATTGATTAGAGATGATTAGCATCACCTTTCCTCCTACACTGTATGCAACTCAATGGATACACAAACCCGAAGCAGAGTGCACACGTATTTATGGCAAGCCAAGGAGCTATATGTTTGCTAAGCTGTTAATTTAAAACGTAGCACAAGTCTGAAAGGAAAGTTCTATTAACTTTAAATATGTTCTAAATTYGGCTCCCAGAACAGCAACTCTTACTGGTCTCTAACTAATACACACAGTAGTCAGAAATTATATTACAGAAAAATCAGCTTGGATTTTTCCTCTGGGAATTCTACAGCAAACAACAACAGAAATTTCTTTGCAAGCAGGTTACAAAATTCAGTGGTGTTCCAAGTTACTCCCTACCCAAAAAGGGAGCACACAGCACGAGAGGCAAGGCACACATTCAGACATGTCCTCCCAGCACCAAAATCATTTAAATACACCAGGCTTTAGGTTTCCATTACAAACAGAGGGAAAAAGAAGMATCAACGAAAGCTATGCTGAGGAGCACGTGTGCATTTGTTCCCTACCTCACCAGCACAGCCAATTAATTTCATTTAGTCCCACAGCTGTTTCAGGCTGGCCAGAGGGCCCGCTCCCACCCACGCACTTTGAAGCCCTGCTTAGAGAGCACATCTAGTCATCATAGAGCCAAGGCCACAGCAATATTCACAGGAAAGAAAATCCATAGGTTGTTTGCTGGGGTGCACAGGACTCCTCCCCTTCCGAGTGCTTCTCTCAACAGCCTGAGGCACACAGCCATGCTGCTCCTCCACTTGCACAGAATGCAACTGTTCTGAAAGGTGGACGTCTTAAAAGTGAAGCTCTGGATAAAAAAACCCTATTTTGATAAAGAGAAAAAAAGTTTAGCGTTGCATATCCATTCAAGGGAGAGTACCACCCAGGGTGTCTAGAAATTGTAGGTTAAACTAGCAACTAAATATTTGGGCTGCGCCTTCAGGTTTGAATGCTTGGAAAACACAGTGCCAGTCTTAAACTCAACTCTCTTTTCTAAATACTGATGAGATTCATTTTCTTAGCTTTTCTAAGCTMAGAAATTTTTCTATAGGAGGAAAAAAAATCCTGGAAAATGGCGCTTTTATTTATGTATCTGATGTAAAAAAAAAATCATTGATAGTCTTGGAACAAAAAGCTGCTCAGACATGCACTCTCCACCCCCAAAAAATACAGCTTTTATTTTAGTTTGACAAAACTTAGTAATATTTATAACTAAAAACTTTAAGAAAAGCGTAAGAAAATCTGCTTCTAAATTCATATTAAATAATCGTGGTATATCCTGCTGAAGTCAAAAGCATTAAAGAGCTAAACTTGCCTGTTTCATTTTCTTTGCAGGCAGAGGTGTGTGCATATTTTTAAAGGTATTAAAGAACTCGTGTTACATTAACCATTGAAATCTTTTCATCACACCATAAACAAGAAAACTAAAATAATTCTTAATATACAATCAGCTTTTGAAAGAGTTGTATTAAGTCTCAGATTTATCCCTGACCTATTTTTTGCATTTTTTGAGCTTGTTTTGCTCTGGAAGATGTTCTCAAATAAGAAACAGACTTATTATCCAAGGCAAGTTCATGGAGCTTAGGCAGAACTACTCCAACAAAAGAGCCTTTTTTCCCCCATTTCCCTGCAGCTGTAATAATTCTAGACATTATTTACCACCAGGCTGAAAACATTTTCAGACAAAAAATGCCATTTATACTTTTAAAAGTAACAGTCCCCACAACACTCTGCTTACGTGACCCACTGCAGGTGTGGGCAGGTGCCACAGCAACAGGCAACGTGTTGTACCAGGCAGGCATATTTTGACTCTGTGGCAAAGGAGCTAACAGAGCAAGGACCCCTCGCATGTCGTTTGTCAACTCTTGGTCAGAAAACCAGAGTAATAAGCAATAAAACAAAGTCCGTAAGTAATTGTGTGCACATGCAGCACGTACAAATACAGCACTAAGCCATGCCAGTCGTTCCTCTGAAAACTTCAACAAGAAAGGAGAGCCGTTCTCTCCTTGCTTGGCTTTGGATAAGTTCTGACAAGCATAAAAACCCAAGCAGTGAAGAGTTTTTATTTAGCTGCAGGCTGGCACTCCACCGACAGCCTAGTTTAGTTTTCCTTGTTAAAGGCGTAAAGGACTACAGTGAGCGTTTTAGCAAAACGCAACTTTACTCTGTTCCTTACAGTTGAGGTTTCCTTCTGTTCTCAGTCTAGCAAAAAGGGAGCTTCATTTCACACACACCAAAGGGAACAGCAACAGGCCACAACAGGTATCCTACCCAAAGCCAGGGGAGAGACCTGCAGGACGTGAGGATTTTTGAGCTGGAACTCGCACACTGGACCCTGGGACATACCAGCAAGGCAGGAATTGCCCTCGTATTTTCATCCCACAGTCACGGACAGCCCTGCCCCTGAAGCCAACACAGTCAGAAGAGCCTCCTGTGAAAGGTCTGCTCTGCACAGTCACTTCCATAAGGGAGTCTGGGATCCTGCCACAGCCATTTGGGAACAAGCAGTTGCTGAAAAACACCTTTTCATTGTATTTTCATGCTCAAAAGGGATATTTTAAATGTTTTGTCACAACCTAATTCATGCTAACAAATTAAGAGTCCGTTTCCTCCAGACACAAATGCTTTTGCTGCATTAAGCTCGCTCAGAACAAACCAGTATGTGCTAAAAAGCCCCTATCACCAAGAGTCTTTCGTGCTTTACAACTCGCACAGATGCCATCACTAACTAACATTTTTTTAACACTTTCTGGGTTCACACTTTTTGCTAGACTTGCGCCCAGCTGTGGCCCCAGCACAAATGTCTGACAGTCATGCCAAAACCAAATACACTGTTTTCCATTATGGCCAAAATCTATTATAGCCAAAAGCAACACTTTTTTCGGACACAAATTGTAGTTTACTTAGCTGCTTAGCACATGTTCATGACACCCACTGTTCGGAAGCCTCTGCAACATTCATGCTGCTGAATACTCAAGAGGCTCCTTAAGGTAAGAATACATGTGTTTTTCCTATCTTAAAGGAGCTGTTTGAATTTGAATACAACTCACAAGTTATCTGCAGTTACGGCAAAAAACATCTCAGTATTTGGGCTGTTTTAAGCAACTGTTCACTAGCAATTGTTRAAACCCGTCAAGTCAAAGGACACTCGTGTTTTGGAGCAGCACTTGGTTATCTATTAAACAAGGAGATTCCTAACTATCTGAAGAGCAGACAGCACAGATAATAGCTGTTACCTGTTACTTTAACCTCCACAGATCTACTTGCCTCACAAGATACTCAGAAACCGCATGTGAACAACAGCTGCTGAACAGCATCAGAGGGACAAYTGCAGGAGCAGAGCTCAATAACCTCCAGCAAAGCCAATGTGCTTAAACCAGCAGCTTAAGCAGCCCTTTGTTTTGAGGGACATTGTTCTTCAAAGCAGAATGAGGAATTCGCTGCCACCCGTGATGCCAGTGAGTAACAGCAGGAACGTGAGCAGCAAAGTGGGATTCTTTTTGGCTAACAAGGATTTGCAGGAGCCCTTGCCTGACAAAGGATATCCAGGGCAGGGGCTACTGCTTCTGCCATCTATTGCAATGTCAGCTGGCAAAAGATGCCCTGTCCTGGACCTTCCTCTCCCCACAACAAAGCTAAGAGACTCTCTTGACCAGAGCAGCCACCACTAGAAAAGAGTGGAGATTTTTTATCYCTATAGTTCAATTTATTTGGTACTAACATGCATTTCACCAGTGTTATCTCAGACCTATACTGAAAGGTATTATCTAAGTGTAAATCATTKTAAGATGCTACTTAGCACTGAAACCACTTATGAGAGAGAAAAGGGGGGTTCCACATGAACTTAAGATGAAAATTCAAATGGCAAATAAGGCCATGTAATGGTTAGAAAAAAATGAGCTCAAGTTTACAGTAGCATTTATGTTCTCCAACATCACCTTCTTGCAAATGGGTTATGAATGACGCCCACGAAGAGGGAAGCTGCACATGAGCTGCTAAGGCTCTAACAATTACTGGACTGATATCACACATGCTTAGGGCTTTTCTACATCTGTGCACTGCAGCTGRCACAAACCACAGTTCATTTACAGTGGGGCAACAGATTTATTAGGCAACAGGTGCCCGATAGAGGAAAAATGACTTTTACGGATTTGAGTCAGATTAATTAATCACAAACATTAACACAGGCACACCTAGACAAAAGGTTGTATTTCCTTCTCACAGGGATCTGGTGGCAGAGCACTGGGATGGGCAGCGCTCAGCGAGCTAAAACAACTCCTGGAAGAAAGCCAAGCCGGTTGGCTGCTGAGCCTGGTAGAAACCATTGTGCAGACCAAGGCACCGGGCCACTGGCACCACCTCTGCACCCAAGTGAGCAAACTGAGCCCGGAGGGAAACATCAGATATCAGACCGTGACAGAGCCAGGGTGCTTCAGCTGCACTGCATTAGGCCACGCGGCCGACCAGCAGCTCGAGACCCTCTGCTCGGTGTTTCCCGGCACACTGCAAACCTGGAGTTYGCCTCGGAACCTGCCCAAAGAGTTCACAGGCAAGATCTGGACTACCAAACCACTACAGGAATGATTTCAACTTAAGAGAGGAGTTAAAAAAGAAAAACAAACAAACAAACAAAAACAACAGAAGCAACCAATGCATTATCTCACTAACAAATATTTCCTCCTATCAGACAAGGAGGGTATAAATACACTAGCAAACTACCATGGAGTAAGTAAAAAGCACAAACCAAGGTGGTATCACATCCTACTTGGTAACTACTGCATATAACAGCGGAAGTGTAGATGGGACATGACCTTGAAGGACCCTGGGAAACCTGCAGGCTCCATTACTGCTCCAAAACACCCATATGATATGCAGGGGAATAAACAAGAAGGATTCATGGATGTGCGTGCAGCTGCAGGGCCACGGTCTCACTGCAGCGATGGAGCCCCAGGGGGACAGCTCGCAGGACTGGAGTGCTCTCCTAGAGGGCTCTGCGCTTCTTAGGAAAGACGGACTGGAAGGCGAGGCAGGGAGCGGCTCTTCATGCGGAAGAGCAACTGGAACATCTGCCTGAGAGTGAGCTGAGAGCTTGCGGGTGAGGATTAAAGSGGAGATCGTCCCCTTTAACATAGGAGACACTGTCGTGGGTGTTCACTACAGGCCACCTGAGGAAGAAGAGGAAGCGGGTGAGGCTGGAAGTAGCTGCACAGTAGCAGTTCCCTGCTCCCCTGAGGGGCTGCGCTCACAGCASAGCTGTCTCAGAAGCAGTTCAGCTTTTCCCAATACGGCAGCTACACAAAGGGCTCCTGCCAGCACAACGCCAGGGACAGATTGTGCTCTTGGYCACAGCACCTGTACCTGCAGATTCATCCGGCAGACTGAGCCTCGGGAAAAACAGCATGTTTCAGCAGCAGGTAAAACTCAAGTCTGAACTGCAGGCAAATCAGCAAGATGCCTGAATAAAGAACAAGGAAGGTTTTAGACTCTAGACATTTTCAGATGTCTGGAGAACAAACAAGCAGAAAATTCAAGGTGGTCACTTCAGAATTGCAAAACAACATCAAATGCACCCAGAAGTTGACTCCATGAAATACATACATGCACACACACAAAAAAAGCATCTCAGTTCTGGTTTACATATATGATTAAAACAACAGTCACCACACACACACAGAGCTGCTGGTAGCCCATTCTTTGTTGATCTGCATGTTTTCTAATAGACTTCCCATTTGTGTTTAAACTTGGGCACATTTCAAATACAAACCTACAGAGATGAAGAGACAGTGATTCATTTTAGAGATACAAAAATAAAATATTACATTGATAAAACAAAACAGAGCTAACAAACAAAAAACAAATAACACATCAGACGACACATCAGTGTATAAGAAAGGCAGACCAATACAAGGCAGGTACCAAAAATTAAAATACCTGCAAAGATTGTATTTTGAGTCAGGGGTTACAAGACATCAATAATATACATAACTGAACAGAATCTTTGTGAAAACAAGAAAACCACATGACAATATCTCTTTGGATAWGAGAAACTGGGAAGCAATCCTCCCTCCCAGTACAAACAGCACAACTGACCAATCTTGTACAGCTTTCCCAAGTTATACAGCATGCAGAATGTCTGGACCATATCATTCATCTCCGTACTTCTTCTTAGAGACATATAACCTGACAGCATTCTCTTTCGTGCAACAATCTGAAATACCCAGACATTTTAACATGTTTGAATTCAGCGCAATATTAAAAGCCATCTCCTGCTTCGCATACAACTACAGTAGGCTGCAAACGACCACAGCTGCTCCCCTAACAGCAACCCCTGCCACGTGAGCACCTGCCCCCAGATGCAGCCGGGTTGGTTACTGCTGCTGGTTGCRCTCCAGCCAGGTCCGAGGGGTCTGTGGAAGCTCCAGATCCCCTCGCCCTCCATGTGCTTCTGCTGCCGGCCACCCACTCCCTTGTGGGACGTTCAACTTCACCACTGAAATGATTAAGGTTAAAAACTGCCTTTTCCTATCTCGCTTTTTTTTCTCTTCTTTTTCCTTCAGATCACCTCAGAGAGACAACATAAGGGCAATACGGCTGGTACGCTGGCCATAGCATAGGAGAGGAGAAAACACAGTAGTATCTCAATAGAACCTGTCACCAGAATCAGCATATTTTAAAGTTACCTCTAGGATGCCAAGGTGAACTGCCAAAAAGCTCACCTCAACATGGAGCTGCACACAAAACCTGCACGTGRAGGACAACAGCAGCAGCAGGGAAACAAAGTTTCAGACAATAAAAGACACCAACTTGGTTCCTCACCCCATCCGTTTGCCACATCTATAACTTGGAAGGCACTTGCCAATTGCAACAATGCCCCAACAACACAATGCGCCTGTCAGCACATCGGCACCAGCCTCTCAGAAGCGTTTTCATACCTACACGCACAGAAAAGAATCAAGGGCTCGATTTTAACTTGGTTTTACCCCATTTTGCTCCTCCTTCTGCAGAGGTAGTTTAATGTGAAAATTCTCAGGACACTTACATGCAATGGGACAAAAGCGCGCTCAGAGAGCACAGCCATTAAATAAACTCTGAAGTCGYAGTTACTTTAACCCGATGGTCATGGTATCCCCACAGAAACTGATTTTAAAAGTCTGGGCAGACACAGGAGAAGCAGGAATCACCTCGGGCTCTCCCCGGGCACCTCCGGGTGCCGAGGCTCGCGGCCGTTACGCGGCTCGGGCACGAGCGCGCCCGGCCCCCGCCCTTCGCCCCGCGCTGCTCCCGGCGCCCCG
>NW_020454860.1:776758-829931 GCF_003342845.1 Nothoprocta perdicaria
CCTTCCTTCCTTCCTTCCTTCTTTTTCTTTTCATTCATTTAATAATAACTGATGGAATTTATCCGCGTTCAGAAAAAGATCATTAAATACACAATATTGGAATTTTACATACACCCTACACACTTTCATATGTACACAACTCTATACACACACCACATCTCTGTGTGTTCGCGTGTACATAACACACACACATAATGCGGGTGTTTGATACAGCTAATCCGGCTGCTCCACCTATAGGCAGTGGGAAGAGAAGGGAAAACAACCGGCCCCGCCGCTCACTGCCCCGTGTGCGCCCGCGTGTGCGTGTGTGTGTGTGTGTGTGTGGGAGCGGGTGCCCAAGGGCTGCCCCGGGCCCGGCCCTCGGCGCCTCCCGGGGACTCCCCTCCCGCGGGGCGCGGCCCGCGGGGCCGTTAGGGCCGTTGGCCAGGGCCCCGCCCGTCCTCCTCGCGCCCCGCGCTGCTGGAGGGACGGCTCCGGCCCTGGTCGCGGCCGCGCGAGCCGCGTCGCTGCAGGCACGGGCTTGGGCTCGGGCACGTGTGGCTGGAGCGGCGGGACGGCCCCACGCGGTGGGGCAGCTCGGCCGGCGCACGGCGCGGCGGGGCACGCACGTGGCGATGGAGGCGATGGAGGCGGCTGGCGCCCCTGTCCCCTTTGGGCAGCTCCTGCCGCTGCCCCGCTGCCGCTCGCTCGGGTCTCCAGGCGCGCTGCGTCGCCTGCGGATCCGCTGCGTGTAGGGCCACGCACTCCGCCTCTCACCCGCCCCAGGCGGGGCGAAACTGCCCCGCGGGGCATCCTCAGCCTACTGATCCCTTTGGATCACCCAGACCAGGCCCAGCACACACACATCCCGTAGGGAATCACATCTGCGCAGGTCTCCTCCGGGGCCCGCACTCTCCCAGCACTATCCAGCAGGCTCTGCATCCTCAGYGCACCCCTCGTGTCCGTCTGCCTTGCCGCAAGCCACGCAACGCATCCCTCCGACTTCCTGCTACGGAAACTGCACTTTAATGGGCAGCGTTCACACATTGTATCATTTGGAAACAGAAAAAAAAAAAAAGAGACACAAAAAATGTAATTTTATATTACAGACACAACGCAGAAAGAGCCCTGCTCCTCTGGAGCCTAGAGAAGACCCACAGCACAAACGTTGTGTAGAGTAGCCGTGGCTGGTCCAGTCCCATGGTCCCCATCCCTGTTTTGTTTTGGAGGGTCTCTGTTTTGTTCCGAATTACAGACACGGGCTGGGTGATCCCACCCAGAGGCTGCTGGTTAGTYGAGCCCCTGCAGGCGGCCGTGCCGACGTGTGACAGCCGTCGATATGCCAGCTCCGCGTGCGAGCGTGGCGAGGCGGCCGCGAGCCCGAGCGCGCGCCCCGCGGGCACGTTCCCGTGGGCAGCGGCATCGGCACTGACAGCCGGGGCGCTGACGGCAGCGAGCAAGCGGGAGCGGGCAGAGCGCGCCGCCTCACCCCCCGCGGCCCCGCGGCGGGGTCACATCGGGCAGCGCCGTAATGGAAAGAGTAAAAGAAACCCCATTGAGAATGGACGAGAGGGAATCGACCTCACGGTTAGACGGCGCCTAGGGCTCCGGTGGGACGGGCTTGGGCGGACGGGTCGTGGAGGGAGGGTTGAAACTGCCTCTGCTCTCGCTGCTGCCGACAGAGCAGCGCGAGGCCACGGGCTCGGCGGTGGCGTTTGGCCTCTCCGCGTCCGCCTGGGAGACCCCCCACGCCCGCTGTGCCTGTACATGGAATATGAAGAGGATGAGGACATTTCCTTCGCGAAATGGATGAGCAGCTTCTGGGGCCACAACTTGATTGAYGAGGATGAGAAGGAGGGCCGGGGCCACCGGAGGCGCCCGGGGCGGTTCTGCGGCGAGAGGAGGGCCTCGCTGCCGGTAAGGAGCAGGAGCGGGGCGGCGCGGCGGCCAGGACAAGGACGAGGGCACCGGCCCGGGCGCGCACGTGCGGGAGCCGCCGGCGGCCGCTCCTGCGCTCGCTCCGGCCTCGGGCACCGCCGCGCAGAGGGAACTACCCAGCTCCAAGGGGAAGGGAGAGGGGCGCGAAGTGCTGGCGCAGAGCTGCCGCGTGGGCACTAGTCCCAGCTGCAGGTTAGGGTGTTGTGTCCCTGCTGAGCAGGAGCTGGCGGGTGGAAACACCTCGGGAAACTGGCACGCGTCAGCGATGACTTCAGTGACATGTGTCATGCATAGGGGCTAATGTCTCCATGGGATTTGGACCTAATCTGTAACTAATTCTACTGCCTCCAACAGGTTCCAAGCTTTGCTCCCTGGAATTGAGCTGTTCACGGGGGTAACATCTRCTTAGAGCCAGGAAACAGGGGCCCTTCTAGTTTTAAACACCTGACTGAAAATACGGAGGGGACATACAGTAAAGCTCGCTATAAAGGAAGTAAGGACATCAGGGAGAAAGGAGTTYTTGCCGCTTCTTTTCATAGATGAACCGAATAGTTGGGGAAAAAGGACAGATTTTGCATGCAGAAGCTGCTTTTCAAGGCAGCTGACAACTGTCCAACTGAGTATCAGGATGAAGTTCAACTGAGAGCAGCTGCTGCCACACTGCTCTTTGCTTGAAGATTATTGCTTTGATTTCCCAAACCTGTCTTTAGTTTCCAACTGCTTTTTATAAGATATTATGTTTCCTTATAAACTATTTTTCACTTATATCCTTAGATTATCATGACTGCAACACAGCAAATAATGTTACTGAGAAACACAGTTTTCTGTTTTTAGGTGCTAGATCTCACTAGTTCTCCACTGGATATGCCACGTTCTAAGCTATGTGGATTTTCTGTTTCAACGAATATGAAAAAGCAGACCCAAACCAYCCACTGTCTTTTTGGATTTGAGGACAGGTTGGAAAGGCAACCTTCATTCATTGCTCTTGATCTGATTGGCCCCACTTTTTAATTCATTGTTATATTTTACCATGATTGCAGATTGCRGGGTAGACCTGGAGCTAGAGCTTTGCTAGTGGATTCTATCAGAATACTTGAAAATAGAGCATTTGTGAAACAGTAAATCACATTCAGTAAGTATTTATTAATGTTTTTAATGCATTAGTGTTGTTATATTTCAATTTTGTCCTTCTGAGAATAATGCACGGGGGATTTCTTTAGGCCCCCCAATACAAACTGAAGCCTGCGAACATATGGCAGATCACATCCTGTTTACATTTTCATATGTATGTGTGAATGTATATACACTTTAATTTGAAGCCAGTTCTTATATCAAAGGGTGTTTAAATAATTTGCTAGCCATGCTAACTGCATCACTCTGTGACCTGCTTKCAAGTCCACATGGATACGCTGGTCCTCGCTGCAGTTTTTCTTGTGCTGCCAGAGCTTTCAAGCTCCAAGCTCCAAGCATGATGGTAACGCACCCTGTCATTGTGGAGCCGCCCAAAATAGGGAAAAGCTTTTGTAGAAGAGCCCCCTCTGTGGGTTGCTTGGTGGAAATTAAAACTTGTAAGGTATTTTTTATGATTGCAGTATACCTCACAAGTATTACTAAGATGAGCTTCACAAAATGCTCTTGAGTTACTACTGTCATTTCCATTTTGCAGAGAGGAATATTCATTCCTTGCTGCGTTCCTGGCAGAGCCTCAGGAATCCTGGCTCCCAATCTAGGCTAAACCCATTAGTCCAGGCTTCTTGACTAAAACCTGCACTCCCAGTCSCCCTGCAAATCAGAGTTGCACATATTGCTGTGGACCAACACTGAGTGTGAAAACTGCCCTCGGAGAACCAAGACATCTATCCTCAGCTCCCTTAGTCACCACGCTGCCCACTGCAATCTTTAGATGCAGTGGCCCTTCTTATGGGTCCAGCTATGACTTTCCTTGTCACGTTCTAGTTAAGCTCAGTCCAGGTCAGGATAGTTTCTTCTCTTCCAAACACTCTGTTTCGGGACAACACGGGAGGCAGAGGAGCAGCGCTCCAGTTTTACAGCCCTGTAGATGTACCCACCTTCAAGGAGACACTGCCACGCAATCTGGCAAAAAACAGCTAAGGGCAAGAGCAGGAGTCACTGCTATTGCAGTTGCTGATGCTTGATCTAAAAATTAAATACCGACCACGGTATCAGTTGGAGCCCAGGCCAAAACATTTCTAAGGAATAACACGTGGCTATAAGGCTGGGAGAAAAGAAAGGTTTAGGGCAGAAWGTGAATGTCAAATGTTCTAAAACATTCCTAAAGGATGGGGATCACTGGGCAGATGTCAGCAGGCAGTGAACACTTATGCTGACCCACTGAAGATTAATTTTCTCACTCACAGCTATGTGAGCCTTGAGAGCAAGCCCAAAAAATGGAAGCAATTGTCATTTTCCCCAGCAGAAAAAGAGCAGCCATGGGGTGACAAGAGCACCCGAGATGGGAGCCGTGCTCAGGGACCTTGGCCAGGGAAGGCGGTGGGCAGGGAGCAGAGCAGGCACAGCGGGAATCTGCAAGTGCCAGCAGCTGCTGAGCCTCTGGAAAGGGAAAGAGCCCACAGCCTGCTCAGCAATCCTTTCATGGCCATTTATATGTATAAATGCATGTATGAAACCTAAGAGACAGAAAGCAAGTTGCAGGGGTTGTATCTGAAGTCAGTGTCAGATCTGCTGCATTATTCAAAATGTTTGTGCTCAAGCAGTTGTGGTAAGGCTCCTGCTCTCCGCGGGGTCCCAAGCACCACGCAGCAACATGCTGCTGTGCAGGAGCAAAAGCACCAGTCAAAAAGGGCGCCCAGGGTATGTGCCATGCAAAGATACACGGAGAGATGGCCAGCCCCAGTGAGGCAATTGCCTAGATCTGTATGTGCAGCTTCACCCCATTCCTTTCCTTCTTGTTCCTCATCTTTGTTGMCATGTCAGTACATGAACTATAGTCTCTTTGTTGAGCCCTTAACTACAACTCTAAAACTCTGTCTGTGAATCACAAATAAAAAGCAGTATCTTAGTAAAACAAACCGTTTACAGATACTTTACAGATACCAAACAGGATTGATAGAATGACCTCCTTAGTTTCAACTGCCCTGTTTTTGTTTCT
The DNA here is from genome assembly GCF_003342845.1 of Nothoprocta perdicaria. Classification (NCBI taxonomy): domain Eukaryota; kingdom Metazoa; phylum Chordata; class Aves; order Tinamiformes; family Tinamidae; genus Nothoprocta; species Nothoprocta perdicaria. The sequence continues at coordinate 781,806 of NW_020454860.1, forward strand.
TGTTGGACTTTCTAAGAAAAAACACTGGTGATTTTTAGTGCGAGATAGCTTGGATTTCGAGGAAATAATGTATGTTGATGCCATTAAAAAGACATGAAAGACATTTAACTTGTTCAGCTAGACATGGCATATTCCCTCCTGTCCCTCCACACAATGTGATTGCTTTGCTGCTTTTTTTCCCCCCACCATACAATATGACCTTGCAGAAATCAGAGCCAGATTGATTGCTTTGAAGCACTATGCTTCAGAGTATAAAAAGCAGAAATCATTACCACTGCCCTCAGAGACTGTCAKGGTACTGCTTACTGTGGGAGGCTAGTATCTGAAAGTGAAGTTGAATTGAAGCAAATSCACTATGATCAGAAACGTCTTCAGTATTAAGGGGCTTCTGTCAGGTATAAGACTTACTTAAAAGAATCGAGAGATGCAGATGTCTGTGGAAAAGGGAAATGCAAACTAGTTAGTAGCGGGATATATAGACCCAAGAGAAATCTGTTCTCAGTAGCTGCCAAAGACTGCAGGCAGGGACTAGAAAGAGGAAGGCCAAATTTTCCCATATGGGGGAGCTCTGCACCGTGCGTGGGGGCTTCAGCAGCAGATTTACTGTGATTTACACTTGTCTAACGTGGCTCTGCAGGACGACCCTCTCACTCATCCCTCGCTGCGGGTCTGCCTGCTCCTAAAGCCATCGTGGCTCCGGGTGCAGAGCAGTTCTGCATCACCTTCATCTCCCCTGCAAACCTTTACACATTCTGGTGCGTGAAAGCCAGCTGATGCAGATCAATAGCTTTTATCGACGTGCCAGGCCTGTGAAAATCGAACCACACAAAAACTAAGTAACTGTGTTTACTCTCTTCCCAATGTAGCCCTGCAAATGTTGCTGTGGGAAGCCTGTTTCCCAGCAGACTGCCCCCATGGAGGGGTCTGGGCCCGGTGCTTTGCTGGGCACCGCTGCTCAGAGAGGCTCCACAGCAGGAGGAATCTGCCCGTGTGCTCTGCTTTATACTCAGCACTCAGCAAAGATCTCTTGCATTGCAGGCCAAGCTTTCCTCTTTCCACACAACAAGGCTTCACGCCTCTACCAAAGTSTCTTCTTCTGGGCATCTCAAGGGCTGCAAGGGGTTTCGAGAAGACCAAGACGCCAAGTGCCACTGCCACAAGAGGGCAAGCAGAACACCTTCGACCGACAGCTCGTGCCCAGAGACAAGATCCAATTCCATCCAGGAATTTGCAGAGTCCTTTGAGAAGCAACTGCACTTCAGGAGCAAGCGCTCAGTGTCCTTGGTAGGTAGCAACCCACAGCAGTTTTAAGAAAAAAATGAAACAAAATAAAATAAACCTCAATTACAATTTCTTAAATCATGTGGTCTACACAGTAGAGCAAACACGCTTAAAATGGCTGTGTCATTGGAATGATGCTCTTGATGTAGTGTTGCTACACTGCACTACTACAAGTGCTTTTTGTAGTATTTATTCCAAAATGTCCATCTCCCGAATGAGGCACTGCCCTGGCTGTGACAGTAAGTTGTTTTCAGAGGTTTCTTCAGCTGTGCCAATAAAATGTGACAACATAAAAACAGCATTTCTGCACTTTTGCCATGAGACTCTCTTTCCCACTGCCTGGTTTAACCACACCGTGTTATCAGTAGGACTGCTGAGGGGCTTCTCCTTTCTCCCTTTCTCCTCTGGACTCCATCCATCTGCTTCTTGGCTGTCATGTCCCACACACCTGCAGAAGTGACTGAACACATTTTCACTGGAAATGCATTTGCTGCCAGTGAAACATCCTCCCCTTCCTCCCGTCATTCTGTCCTGAACCATTGGCATTTTCTGTACAGTTTGGGCTGATGAAGTAACAACCTTTTGCCTGTCATAAATTATTTTTTTTATTATTATGATACATTCTATCTGGTGTATCATAAAATGAAAGGAAGGGTGATAAACCCTGACTCCTGTCTGAGCATCAGAAGAACACTGCCAAGTTCAGTTACCCAATTGGAAAAGCTGTACTTGAATAACACCTAACATTAATAGCATTGAACAAACACAAAGGGAAGTATCTTCTCTTTTCAGTTTACCAACTCTGACAGTTTTGTATAGAGAAGCAATTTTCAGCTTTCTTTGCAAATCCTCCATGCAGCAACACGACAGAAAGCAATCTTTTTTTTTTCAATATCAGCATCATTACATGATCAGGCCCACAACTGCAGTCCTTGCATGCCCAGTGCTCTACGAATATGCAGAATCACAGTGCTGACAAGTCCCGCTTGGCAATTGTTTCAATTTTATGTGTGCTCTCTAATCTTTTTTTCTACCCTTCAGGAACTACTCGGAATTTATTCCATTTGGACCTTTGCCGTTCCTCATTTGCCATCCCTCGCCAGTAGTTGTCTGGTTTATTTGTCATTTCTCTCAAGTGCCCTCAGCTAGAAAGTCTGTGAATGTGGAAAAAAAGGAATGCTAGGTATACTGAGCATTAGGTACTACATATGGTTTTGGTTCCAGGTAAAAACATGGCACCCTCCTGTGATCCTCAGTGAGGATGTCCTGGGCTATATTAGTCTGTCCTTCAAGTTGACCAAATTGCTGTCATTGCCTCCATTGCCACTGATATTTGTGAGGTGTGAAGGACTTTGGGACCTCGTAGAACCGACTGACAGCCATTAAGGGATCCCAAAGGGAGCGGGTGCGACCTCTAAGTTAGATGTTGAAAATTCCCTACTACTATGTTCAGTTCTGTGGGTTCAAACCACCCTTTACTGTATAGGTTAAAAAAAAAAAAGAGGGTGGTTTTTGCAGCCAGCACTGAACAGCCCTCAGCATTTGAAGATGGATTATGTGAAAGGACAGAAATATGGAGCCTGGGCTGAAATTTCACACCTTCTTCCCCTCCTGTTTCCCTTCCCTCTCAAGCCTTCTGGGAGGATGATCTCACCTACCACACACATAGTACAATCAAAAGCAAGTTGCCCCTTGCCGAGCTTTAGGGTGACTGGCTGGGGTCTTGAATGTAAAAGCCCATCGTGTTAAAGCTGATCTGGCAGAGGTAGGTGACTGGAATATTTTAATATATGTTATTATGGAGATAAAACTATGGTTTTTTTGTTGTTCAAGTGGGAGTCACTTCTAATTCTCTGGTATTTTTCTCCTGCCTTTCAGCAACCTGAAGGCATGAAAGAGAGAAGCGAACGCGAGAGGTTGCTTTCACCAAAGAGCAGTTCTCACAAGAAAATGAGAGGGAAATCAGAGCCAAGGAAAGAGCAGAAGGAAGATGAAGGTCCAGAGCTTGCACTTGCAAATCACAACGAACAATTTCCATCACAAGCAAGCATTGAGAARGGGTATTTTTGTGCAGGCAGCTAAAATGTGTTGGGATAATGAATGTTAACATGCTCACTGAAGAGCAGAGTGAGCATTCTTGTTTCTTATTTTGTTTTGACTAGAAGAGGCCTATTAGCTAGGAAAAAAAAAAACCTACACTATAAAATAAAATTAAAATTCAGCCACGTCATTGACACCATGTTACTACCTTCCTATCTTTTATTTTGCCACTATAAACGTGATCCTTGTTAGAGGTGAGTGTCTGGAGCAAGATGCAGGTTAGCACTACATCACCATAAGAGGATTTCAGGCAGGACAGAAGTGGATGTGGATGTGTTCATTTAAGAGAAGAACATGTTTCACAGAGAGCTGTGAAACTTTAGCTTACTGTGTTGCCTGCCAAATGACTTAGCATCTACTGTGGCCTTCCCCCCTCTACAATTACTACTTTATAACCCTGAGTCATAGCTCTATATCTCTAGTTTTGCTTCATTGAAATCTGAGCTTTACTCAAAGCTATCCAGTAAAAACAGATTTGTGTCTCTCACACGTGTGTTTTTTCTTTAAGGGTTGCTCTTGCCATGGACTCGGGGGAGGAATTGCAACTCTCTTGACTTGTTCTCCTTCCTATAACTAGGGTCAAACCAAAGGAATCGGTATCGACTCTGTCTACTGTAAGCAGGGCTTAGAAAAACTATTACCTCTGGCTGAAGATCTCCTGAACTCGGGTGTAAGTCCCACCAACTGTAGGTAAGATTCGTTCCATGCGGARGATCCTCCCCACGCACGCACAGCTCCTCAACATCCAAGTCTCCTGGCAGAAAAAAACCCTTCCTGCTTTGGGAATCATTTTCCCAGGCCTTGTCTCGAGAAACCCTGGTTAGGAGAACACAGTTACAGAAGAGTGAAGGCTGGAAACACGATGAGCAAGAGTCAAAGTTCGCAGGGTGTTTTCATGTGACTTTCTGTAATGAACAAAGATATTATTGTATTTTAGAGCCTTAATTTTGAATGTTTAACCCTTTAAATGCTGAGGGCATCCTTAAAACTTTGTAACACTTACCTTCAGGATTTTCCTGTTTTAGGTGTTTTTTTAAGGTTATATAAGAAAGTCATCAATCCCTTGCTGATGTTTGTAAACTGCTTTTTGTCTAGTAACATATATTATCAACTAATAAATACAACTGAAAAATGTTATTCCTGTTCATGGTTTCTGTCCTTCCCAATCCAGGAAAAAAATCCAGACTAGATTTCTATGAAGTTCTATGAAGTTCTCCCACTTCATTTGACGGTTTCTAGCAAATCACAGCAATTAACAGTTCAGCTTTGAAAATATTCTTTACTTCTTTGGCATCTATGTGTTATGGAAACATGTCAGTGTTTGGTGAAGAGGTCAAAGGTATTTTTACAATTCTACAGACAGTTGTATATTCTTGTAGTTTCACTTGTCGTCATTGAATGACTAAATAATGTATATGGCCGTTTTCCAGCAGAGGGAGCCCGTAGATACCGACTGGGAACACACAGCCTGTAATCCACACTCAAGTTTAAGTTTAAAATTGCAGTGGCAGTGGGAGACRAGAGCAAGGGAACAGAGCAAAGAGCTGAGGACCATATGGTCAGATTTTGCCTTGTGTYGTTCCTCACGTGCGATTTGTGCTAGGGTAAATGAAGGCAACGTCCACCAAACACACACCAAACCCAAGGCAGAGCTTGATCTGGTGTCAGGGGCAGCCGTATTCACTGTATTCACCCGTTTGCCAGCAGAAGGCCACGGCAAGGCCCYGAGGCCCTTCACTGCCGAATCACCAGCCAACAGCAGCCCTAACCCAGGGCCGGCTCCTCTCCRGCCTAAGCTGTTTTCTTGGGCCACCCTCCTCTCCAGGCCACACTCCTTCCCTGGCCGAAGCACCACTTGGAGGAGGCACCGCTGAAACCCTCCTGCGTACTCGCTGCTGGGGAGCTGCTCCTCTAGGCCCCGATGTCTGTATGAATCTGGAAGGAGCTGCCTCCCTCCTGTATGAATCTGGAAGGAGTTGCCTTCCTCCGGGATCAGTGTTGCTTTCCAAATCCACACGGTTAAATACTGAAGACCTTTGGGGACCTCTCTCCTAATCTTACTATAATATAGTGCTTTCCGCAGGACACGGCTAGTTTGGTGTTTCTTTTGATAGAAAAATTACTTGTTGCACTGAAGTTTCTCCCTCAGGACAACGCGATAGTAATTTTTCTTATAAGCAACATGTTCTATAAATGTAAATGCTGAGTATTAATCAAAGCCATTTCTTTTAACAACACATCGTTTTAAAACGGCCCATTTTCCTCCTTCAGGAGGAACATTTAGCAAGTATATGCAGGTTTGCATGAACAGCCTCATGACTCTACGTGTCAAGCGCATAGATAGGCATTTCAAACTCAGATCTCACACTACCTTCACTAGGGAAAAAACATCACTGCTCCTAACCTCCAGGGTCACCCACTACTCCACAGTGGCCCTTCACAAAGTCAGGAGAGTACCACACATACCTGCATCCCAGCTGGAGACAAGCTGGTGCCGGCAGGGCTTTTTCCTGCTGTTGCTGGAGTGTGAAGTGCACGAGCTGAAGCAGAGGCACACACCGACACCAGCCTTGTTTGCCAAGAGGGTACCTCTTAGCAGAGGGATTCAGCTGAGAGCACCAAGGGTCTTGAACCACTCTGCTTGTTTGGACAGTTAGTGTGAGTCATAGAATCATTGAATGCTTAAGGTTGGAAGGGACCTCCAGAGGTCATGGAAGGGACCATCCAGAGTCAATCTTGAGTGTCTCACTATTATTTCAGGGAAAATCTGGAGACATAAAGACATACTGAGCTTCATCCTGCAAACAAATGAACTAATGGCAGAGGAATTACTCATGGTTGCAAAATGAAGCACAACTGTACATACTGGCAGGATCAGTTCATACTGTAAAGAAATACACTTTCCCAGAAACAAAAAATAGGTAAAACACTTGGGTTTCTTTAAACAGTAGAAAAATTAAGTTGCAGGAATATCAAAAGAAAGCAAAACTGATTGTAGGCACTTTTATTTCCTYCTTGTCTGTTGAACAGCAAAGTTCTGCCTGGGAATTCTAGGCCCAGTAGCAGAAATCATCCCTTTCTCTTTACACTGTTTGCTGACTTGCTGAATTACATGGTACCTGGTCATTTCTGGGTGCTTGTTCACCAAGGACCAGAGTGAGTGACATTACGTWCCTGTGTTTCTACACACGCTCACTATTAGGTATTTGTCCTGCTGCATCTCCTGGAAGAAACATGATGTACTGCAGGTCCCTGTCCACCTCTCCTCCAGCCTCGTCACCAACTATTGTCCTTCAAACTCTCCCTCTGCTTTTCCGCCTTCCCGCAACTTTTTCTTTAACTCTTGAACAGTCTTCTTATTGTCTCTCTTCTACTTCCCCACCATATCTGGATCCTAAAAAGCTTCTTAACTAACTGCCTCTGATCAAATTACCTAACATTTCCCTACGAGTTCAAATTCACATTCAAATGTGCCTGTGTTTATATTGCATCTGTGCCAATATACACTAACAGAGACAGATGGAAATTTTGAAACTGTGGGAAATGTGACAGAGAGAAGAGGCTGGGTGGGAATTCGTGTTTGGAAAAATGGGCCTGCATACCTTGTGAGCGCTGACTTCTCTTCTGGACTGAAAAAAAGTAAGAAAAAGCTAACTGAGTTAGTACTGAATTGCTGCTGCAGCTGTGGCTGTGTAGCTGGTGTAGGCCGCTGTTTAGACTGGGACTACATGATTAGGCGATCCCTTGGGAGAACTTGATGCCACAAAGCCAGAAATGTCTATAGGAGRTAATTTGTTTGTGAGAAGTATTTGAGGTTGACAGGCCAGAACTTGAGACAGAGGTGGATATGCTGGAAAATAAGGTGCTTTTGTGGGGGAAAGATGCACTAAGAAATACCTAGGCAGGAGAACGGAGTTCCCGGGTTCCTGGGCTAAGTGGGATGGTGCACTTGAATGGAGCTTTTTGGGAAAAAAGGAAACATTTGTCTCCAGGGGATATTATGCCATAACACAGAGACTTCCATAACATTTAAAGAGTTCCTTCTTTATTAGAGCCTTTTCTTTTCCACAGGCTTGATGCAAAGCAGTGGAAGTAGATATTTTGCACCTAACAGAGAGCCCTGGCGTCCTCTGAGATGGAGCTTGGTGCTACAAAACTGTGTTGCTGCTCTGTAATGTGACACCAGGAAGGTGACCTGCAATTCTCCTGGAAAGTCAGGGGACAGGGATAGCAGGAAGGTAACAGCTCTACTGTGACACAAATTTTCCTGCCTCCTAGACTCTACTCTCCAGACTTGCCCTCTAGCTCTACTCTCTTCTGTTTTTCCCTCTTTCCCCCAAGCCTGGACTACAGCTGGTGCTTTTCATAGCACACTTCAGCCGTGCCAATTTTCTCATCTTGTTATTTCTGCCTAGTGTCTCTCTCCAGCGGGCTGTTTCTCCCGATAGTCCCTTCTGGCCGGTCTTCTACCCTGACTCACCACGCTACGTGCCGAAGACAGTGAATGAGTCAGAGGGAGAACAGAGGCCTACAGAACAAGGAGCAAGATGAGATTACATCATGAAAAAAAGAGTCAAAAGAACACCATTGCATTTAGAAAGTTAAATTTCAAAAGCTGGAAAAATACAGGCTTACAGCTGGCTTCAAAAGCTTCCCTCCCCTTCCCCCAGCCGAGTGTATTATGTGACATGATGTAGTTGTTTGACTGCATACTGTTTTTCTCACAGGACTAAGAGCCTCAGTAAGTATAAACGAAGGACGATGTCAGGGAATGAAGCTGGTGTCTATAAGCTCTTGGCTGAATAGGTGACTACAAGCCCTGCTTGCACCATAGGGCCCAAACAAGGCACAGAATTCAGGACCATCAGCTTTCTCACGAGGTGTTCTGGAGTAGCTTTACTGCAGCACCTGAATATTTTGCAAGCACAGCTGTTAGCTCAGTATGCATTGAAGGTGAGGAAATACTGTTTCTGGGGAACAGGGACCTTCAAAATGACAATGCTTGTCTACACCTTTTTGGATACGTAATTAGTCCTGACGTTTTTGCAGAATGCTTAGTATTTTAAATAACTGCTGTAGTAGACTTTGATGTTACAAGTGCTTAGCATTTCTACAAATCTAACTCTGTATGTCTGCTACCCCCAAATCAAAACCAAGTAGGTCTCAGTCAAAGGCAGGCATTTGGGTAACTCATCCAGACTGACAAAGGAACCCGATAGAGGCCAGGGTAGATTCAAGTTCCTTCCAGTGACAGTTTTATTCCCCTAGCTGGCAGAGTATTTGCCTGCAGTCCCCTGCCTTACATTTTCATGTCCCAGCTTCTGCAACAACTGATAAACAGTTGCTTCACTTTCTGTTTGACTCTGCATGCGTCCAATAGATGAGATTTCCACTGTCTCATACTATTTTTATGCTATGGTAGACGTGTTGCTGAATAGTTGTTAACAAACCTCCACTGAAAATGAAAAGTTAACAACCAACATTTTCACTAGCATATATAATCTCTTACTTTCTAATTCATTTACTTACTTATGAGCCCAAGTACAGTAAAGCCAAAGCATATTCCACTTGCCTTCATTAGTTTGCAGCATTTGCACTGGAATTGCCATGGTAATTTTATATATAGGTTTTCTGCTTGCTAGTTGTGTTCAGTTATTTGGCCAGGTGGCATCCTGTCAGAAATACTCATCTTAAAGCTGACTTTCAGACTTCTGTGCTGGCATTTTTCAACCTTAAAACTCATCTGTGCTCTTATGCAGCAGATAGGCTACAAAAGGAGAAAAGGCAAGAAATCTTAATCTGCAATGTTTGGATAGAAATCATTTTTACACAAGTTTGTAATGTTTCAGACCTCATCTGCAGAGCTCTCAGTGCCAAGGCAAGTATTGATTTCAAATGCTGATATTAACAGAAGAAAAATACTCAGCATCTGCGGATTATTTTTATAGTACTTCTACATTTTGCAGACTTTCTCTATGAAGAATTTTCAACTTACAGAATTTGGGAAATGTTTGAAGAAAATTCTTACCACTGATGCACACAGTGTTTGTGGTTTTCTTGCATTAGGTTTGACAAGCCAAATTGCTTTATTAGTTCAAATGACTAACTTGAAACACAGCCAATTACCTATGAGTTACAGATTGATTCAGATACTGTATGTGCAGTCATTCTGTTAATTCATATAGTGATAACGTGACATTTCCTCTCTATTTTGTTTTTGGTATTTGCTTTTGCATGTTCTACTATATGAAAACCTTTCATAATTGTGTTACATTTGTATATATGCCAGGAGTAAATTTGACAAATGGTTGATTATTGCCAAGAGGTGATACAAATTTGAAAAAAAAATTCTGAAATATTTCTTACAGAAGTCCTATAGGTTATTTGTAAAAACAAGGAAAAACATGTCAGAGAACAACATAATGTAAAACACAGCACTACTAAAAATGCACATGGTGTACCATATAGCTGCATATTTTACTGACGGCGGAATTGGGCCTAGAAGTGCTTTTTCAAAATTTTACAGATTTAAACATGTATCTTTTGCTAAATCTACACATGAGAAAATATGCCGAGTAGCCATCCAAAAGTCATAAAATGGGTCTTTGTATTGAAATTCACTTATTAATTTTGCTTGGTACAAGTTATAATGAAAACAGAATGTCAATGTTTGCTTTTCCTCAGGCCATACCCAATGAATGTATTTGCTCTTTATTAGTTTGACTATTGCATAAACTTTGCAGGGCCAGGGTTGCTCATTTGACTTCCCGGGCTCTTTGTCTCCGAATGGATTATTTCATCAGTGTCAGGTACGCTGCTGTGCTGCGTTGCCTCTGCTAGAAATTAGATGTGGCATTATGGAGATTCCTACAAACAGCAAACCCTGGAAGTGGCTAGGGTCATCAATCTACCTCGCACTTTTGTTTTTGCATAGAAATAGTTCATAAAAGTGTCCCAAGGGATCAGGTCCAGGAGATACATTATTAGCTTTATTCTGTGATTAGGTAGGGCCATGATCTTGCAAATGCCTGTTTTATAGCTATGCAGGAGGCCGGGGTGCCTCCTCACGAATACAACCAGCTGCAGTTGCAGCAGCAGAGGCCAAAGGTGCAGGGTGACCTGCAAGAACCCTTTGGGATCCAACTCAGAGAACAACTTACAGCGAGGGTTGCTTCCWCCTGTTACTGCATTTACAGTTACCTCAAGCAACTAGACTGAAATTAGCTCACATGTCTGAAAATGACACCATTAGACTTCCATGTCAAAAAGTGGGTGTTAAAGGAACCCTAAAATTTGTATATCTCTGTTTTTTCTGTATAAGAGCTCTGTAAGAGACTATGAGAAAATGGTGAAGTACAGAGATGAGTGCCCGTCAGACACTCCTGAGCACTCAGGATAGCTTTGGTTGATGTATCCGATATCTGTGATACCTCTGGCAAAGTAAAGAACCAGGGACAGTATTAAATGGAGAGCAACAGCCCCACGGGATTCAGAGGCACAGGAACATTCGGCCTAGTAATGTATCGCTGAAGTAACTTGTGTGAAAACTGGTTCAGTTAATGGCATTAATTGCAACTTCATCTCACAACATGTAGGCTTAACCGTAAAAAGGTTTTTTGACTTGCTTTAGGCATAGTGCTGGAAATCAGCACTGAACAAAGGCCTACTCAGCACTAAATCAGCACTAAAAAAGGCCTACTTTGAAAGCAGCTAAGGGACTCAAATTCAAAGGATATTTGTTTTAAATATGTTCCTTGAGTATCTTTGTGAATGCTATTTCCTTTGACTACAATTTCCCAATCATGAAGGAATTTTCCAGGCAAAAGTARGAGAACACACGCCTGTAGTAAGGAAATGTGCTTGTCTGTCAGATGGGCAGACATAAATGAGGTCAGAGACTCTTGCTTTTCTGTTTTAGAAACCATCTTTTTTATTTGTAGTTACTTGGTAGCTTCTTCTTAAGGATTTACTGTGTTGGAGATGTGTGACTAYATGAGCATTTTACCAGACAGCAAAAGCCATGTTAATCACATCAAACCCATGCTACTCCGTATGGAGTTGTGTCCAGAACCACTCACAGCACAGACTTAACACTCGCTACAATATTAGGCATAGAGGGGAAACTGTTCTTTCCCTTGTGTACATGCTGAACAGGAGAAGTGTGGTTGACTCACTAGATTTTAGAATACAAACTAACAAACTGGATCTTCCAATATTTTTAATTGTCTTTTTTAACTGGATTATAGAAAGAGATTCTKAACAGGCATGAAAACATGATGATCTGAGAAAGATTTTTTCACCTTTTAAAATTCGTATTTATTTTTTTTTTTTAAGGAAACAATACTTGTATTGCTTGTACATTGCTTGTATTGGTTCTCAGAATACATTGCCTTACAAGCCTCCTATAAGCAAGATGAGTTTAATTGATTTCTCATTTCATGTGGCCATCTCGAGTTTGGGAAGCGCACAGAGCCGCTGCACAGCCCCCGCAGGGGYAGAGGGATCCCCTGCTCCTCCCGCCACAGGAAGGATGGTTTGGCCCATCGATGCAGCAGGCTTTTCCCCTAAGTTTGGACCAGATATGCTGAATTAATTTCCTAACCTTGGAATCAAGTAAAAAGAATAGGATGAAACCTAACAAGGCCTTGACTGAGCATAGCTGTGTTTTTGGCGTCTTGACCTTTGCTGAAGAATTGCCGAAGGAGGCTTTATTGTTTCTGCAATTGCCAACAGTATTACCAAATATTCTATGCACTTACTTGTCTGTGGTTACCTGAATGCGTATCACAAAGATCCACAAGGAAGAGCAGAATAATTCTTGCTGATTTCCAGTACGCTTATTGGGGTTCTTGACATTGGAGACACTAATTGTTACTTAGAATTGCTTTTAAGTCRTTTTAGATAGGTGAGGCACTTGAGGAAGCGATGTCTGCTCCAGTGCCAACACAAACACATCAAACCAGGAGTATATAGATGAGGCCAGCACAATTATCAGTGTGATTGACCCGTTTAGCTTAGTCTAGCTGAAAACTCTTCTGGAACAGAAGGATATCCATTAGAAATAAGGCCATTACATGAGATGTATTCTGCTGTCTCAAAAAAGAATGCAAAAGAAGTCACTTCAGGCCAGGAAAAAAGCAGCGGCCACCACAGAAGCTCCAGCTCCAGCTTCCATTCTGAAGCTCTGCTTAGAGAGATTTTCCTTCTAGAAACAGTTCATTCTCCTTTTCTGTGTTCCCACTGAATCTCCCAACCAAAGACGCAAAGGCGTTTGCTTGCCAGATGCAAAGCACATTTGCTAGATTGCAATCTGCTTGAAAGCATCCAGGCATGGACAGAGCTCTCTGAGGAGATAACCAAAGGTAGAAAAGCACTCTCTATCCATATCCAGGCACTCTCTATCCATATTTTAATCCTGCGTGGAATTAATTTCACCCACAAGTTTCCTAGAGCAAAAAGGCTTTGTCTCCCAAGAGGCAGAGGTTTTAAACTGGGGGAATAGGAGGGAATTTAGTCAGAGCAGTGGCTAAACGGTGGGGCAAGGAGGTGAGCTTGGCATTGAGGGCTATTCCAAGAGCTACAGCAGGATGGAGGCACTGCAAGAGCTGGGTGCTTACAGGGGAGGAAAGGGTGAGGTAGCCTTCTGGTGAGGTTAAACAGAGCTTCACAACCTCTGCATCACAGCTTTGTGGTAGGTACTTACTTAAAAGGAGTTTTTCTTACTGTAGTTAAGATCTGGGGATTAGGTTGGGGTTCTCTTGGGGGGCAAACAACCAACATAGAGCAGTATAAGATGCTTTTGACTATACTGCGAATGATTCGGTAATGTTGCTGACATTGTTTACTACTTGAGGACATTTGCAAATAAAACTGTGGCTCCATCCTTTCGATTGTATTTTTAGACATTCTTCTTTTGGGCTCAGGGCTCTGCCATACATTCCTGTGAAATTACAGGAACTGCAGTGACGAGCGTTTGCTTTCGGACAGAATATCATGATCTTTCTTCAGGAAAAAAAAAAAAARAAAAARMCTCAGTCACACAGCAGTGATCAAAGTGGGGTCTGTGTGCTGGAAAGTTGCTCTACTTCTCTTACTTCCCTTTTTTTGTTCTTTTTTTTTTTTTTTTTTTTCCCCCAAATCTCAGCCTTTTACGAGGTTGGCTGGTCCGAGGAGAGCTGTTGCCTCTGCCCGTGACCGCCACGGTGCCTGTGGCGGGGCGGCCACGGCAGCATCCCTGGCAGCGCAGCCTCCCTGTTCCTGGAAAGCGGAGCCAACGGGGAGGGGACGTGGAGCGGCCGCCACCGGCTCCCGCCACTGCTGATCCTCCGGGAGCCCCTTCCCCGGCTTCGCCCTGGCTGTCCTGCGTGGTGGGGAGGAACCAACCAAGCCGGGGCAACATCTGGGTGGCAGCGGCRGAGTGTCCCGGCGGGAGCCACGTCCCCAGGGCTTGCCGGGGGCCCAGCTCTGAGCGCTGCTGGGCACACAGCGGGAAGAAGGGGCTGCGAGGAGGCTGAGAGGACGGAGCAGGTAAGGGGGCCTGGGGCCCCAGCCAGCGCGGGCGCGAGCAGGGGGCTCCGTCTGCCCCCTCCTCSGGGCGGCTGTGGGGCCCGCAGCGCGAGCCTGGCCTGCAGTCCCCGCGAGGGCAACGCCGGGGGACGGGGCCCGGGGCTGTGTGGGGGTCTGGGGCTGCGTGGGGTCTGGGGTTGCACGGGGCCCCCCAGGACGTGGCCAAGGCGGCCGCCCGGGCGGCGCGCAGCCCCGAGTGGAGCCTCACTGCGCTGGAAATGCTCCCAAGGTCCTCGGATGTTCCCCCATGCCCGGCTTGCTCCTGGCTGGCTCCGCTTGCGGGTTGTTGAGGTGAGCTCCGTGGGCATGGGGCTGGGAGGCAGAAACAGCTTTGAAAGGGCTGCTGGTGCTAACATGCGGATGCCCCGCTCCTGTGCGTGCGGCTGGCTTTCCCCGTCCGGTATGGGGGCTTTGGTGCCTGTGGTTCTGAATCATGAAACAGGGATTTTTGCCACGTTAGGGGTAGGGCTCAAATATTCACTTCAGTTGTAAGTTTCTTGTGTTGCTTTCCTTCTTCCTCATCTTTGGATACTGCAAACTGAGATGTTCATCCAGTCTTAAATGTCAGGGTAAAAGCAACTGAACTTAAATGTAGTCATGCCTACTTACTAAATAACAGAAACCGTAAAATCAGATTATAGAAGTCCCTCTATTTCAAAATAGATTAATCCTTGGAAAAAGCCCCCTGCGTTTGTTCCATTTTCTTTCAATTTTCAGTCCAAAATTATGTTCGGCTCTCCTAATAGTGGTTAATATCTGACATGGTACCAAACATTTCATTATGTTTTCCATAGCTGTTTTTTTTTTTTAAATTCAGAGCTTAGGAACTAAAACATACTAGTACTTATAAGCAAAACATTCATATTTCTTTGTTTCTAACCCAAAGATCTGATAATTTACACACCCAAATCTTGTGATTTCTCAGTAACTTTGTAACTTTGTATTAATTATGTAACTGCTTTTGAGGATCCCTTAAATTATGACCTGCCTTGCACCATTTGTAACCATAAGCTGCTTGTAAACTTTTCCTTTATGGAAAAGGAATTTTGTAAAAGGAATATGTCCAATATCTGTTTTAGATGCAAAATCTAAATCTGGACTTTTCTTTTCCGAAGCTCACTCAAATGGCTTGCATCAATTTTCAGTGTTATTTATGTAGGCTTTTCCCTTTTTGTTTGTCAAACAAAAGCAGTCGGGTAAAACAGAGATTTCTCTCAGTTGTTGAGGATGTGGTGGAAGCAACTGCTGGGCAGAGAAAGTAAATGAAGTGAAGCCAAAACAACTATGGTGGTGTCTAGGTAAAGTCCTCAAGTCTTCTGTATTCATTTATATATCTTTTTCTGTACATTAGATTTGCCTGTACGTATCTTCTCACTCAGTACCACAAATGGCCAGGGTGGCAGCTCAGAAATGCACTTCAGGTTTTAGGGCTTAAAGCATAAATCAGTCAAGACTTTTCAGTCAAAACTCCTGTCATTTCAACTGGGTTGCGCTCTGCTTCTTAGCTGTAACCCCAACACTTTGGGGTTCACGTGCAGCAGGCAGCAGTGGTCATTGGGATCTCCTCTTCCCAGGAGCTCACTCAGCAAGGCAGCTTCCTAAGACTAGGGATTGTACATCACTAAACATTACTTTTGAAATACTTTGATTTTCAAGTGAGTGGCCCACAAGAACGGCACTCCTGACTTAGTGCATCTCACAAGCTGGACCTCGAGCTCTGGTGCTGCTTTTTCTGTCCAAAAATAATTTTTAAAAAGTCGCTCTTAATCAAATTATGACCAAATCAGGGCCTTCTGTAACATTTTTGTCTATCTTAGTAAAATACCCAAAACTATTTCTCTACACAACTTTGCACACAAAACATTTCTGTAATGCGGAGTGTGGCATCTGTAATGCCAATGGCTTTAGAGGAGGGTACAGCCTCTTGCTTGCAGATTCCCATCTAATGAGCACCAGGTGAACTAAAAGGGAACTATAAAGAGGAGCTATACCTGTTTCTCAGGCACATTTTGATTTTTCTAGTTGGGGTAATTTCATCTATTTCAATGATACTGATCTTCTTTCCAATGCCTTCTTGTTTGTTCTTTTCTCCTTATCTCCTGGCCATTCATTTTTCTTTTGCTCTAAATGTGTTTCCCCCATGCAGTAGATGCAGTGCATTTGGGTCTCCAGTCTACTTCTATCAGAGGACAGCAGAAGTACAGCTCTTACAAGTATCACCTATTTGTTGTCTAGCTATGAACTGTTGTGTGAGCATCACCTGGTTTAACTGAGATATTTTTTAGTTTTATTGTAAGAAAACTGAGTTCTCTCTATGCATACTGTTAAAACAAATATACTAATAAGTTTGCCTGTGTTGAAGCTAGCTCCCTTCCCATTTTATCAAGTTGGTGCTATTCTTAAGATGCAAACTCCAGTTCCATGGCACAATGTGACACTTCTGCTTATCAGATTGTGTTAGTGCCTGGTGATTCTTTAAAATGGGATCATCTTTGTCATACTCCATTTTTTGCCCAAAGGCACCTCAACATCTAGGACTCCACAAAATTAAATGAAATCTTCATGCCTTTTCTGTACAGAAACAACTGGTTGTGATGGTAATGGAATAACCCTTGCAAAAGAAGGATTATTGTTCATATTAAGATCAGCAAGCCCTGTGCTGCAGTAGTTCTTGAAAACCCATCCTTCTCCAAGAACAGATCATCTCTGTTTTATCTTTCTGACCTACTTTGCAGGTAGAAAATGTCATTTTAGCTACTAAAGTTTCCATAGTCTCCCCTCTCCCCTTTTTTCCCCTGTCTTTTCTTTTCGTCTTCTTGAAGGAGTTGGAAAGATAAATAACAAATGCAGCAACTTCTAACAGCCTGTAAAGGCCTAAGTGTTAAATGCAGGATTTTTCACTGTGCTCATTAATACTTATTAAAAATATTTGTCATGCCATTTTTAGTGGGAGCAGTCCTGCCAGCTTTACTGTCTTACGAGGGAGTATTAGATGTGGGTTGAATTGCTAAGTGGTTGGAAGAGGAATTCCACAAAGGCGATGCTACTATGAAGCAAATCATGTTTTCTTTCACCACATCTCCAGAGCTGGGCTCTGAGGTCTAAGGCTTCAGCTGAGATAACAAACTTTTGCTCTCTTGATGTTTTCCTGGCCTCTCTAGCACTAAGCTGAAGATGAGCACGCATGCAGGCGCGCTATGGGGAGGGACTGCACCTTACAGACTGGCCTGGGCTACTTGGGGCTGTGCTCCCGACGGGTAGTGTGGCTTCTGTTTGGCCACGGCTCTTCAGGGATGCGTGGAGCCCACAGATGTGGCCCGGCAAAGCGACGTGGGGTGTTTCACAGACCATAAAGATGATGAGAAGAACTGACTTCTTCACAGGAAGGGAGGATACGAGAGTTTCAGCACCTGGCACAATTCAGGTTGACGTCAGGAGGCAATAAGGACGCTACCCAAGCCCAGCACGTGGTGGCCTCYAAGGAGAGCTGACCTCCCACGGGAGCGAAGGGCTTGCAGGCAGGGCAGCCCAGTGTGGCAGCAGGTCCTCCCACCGTGCCACTTGTCACGGTGTGTGCGGGCCCAGCGGCTGCCACACACGAGCACGGCCGCGTCTGCGCCTGCAGCAGCAGCCTCTGTGTCTGCCGCGGCACCAAGCACCGCCGCGGGCGGCGGCTGCTGTCCCTGTGGGCAGCACATCCCGCTGTGTCCCCTGCAGCACGTCCCACTGTGACCCCTGTGGGCAGCACATCCCGCTGTGTCCCCTGCAGCACATCCTGCTGTGTTCCCTGCAGCACATCCCACTGTGTCCCCTGCGGGCAGCACGTCCCGCTGTGTCCCCTGTGGGCAGCACGTCCCACTGTGTCCCCTGTGGGCGGCATGTCCCACTGTGTCCCCTGCGGGCAGCACGTCCCACTGTGTCCCCTGTGGGCAGCATGTCCCGCTGTGTCCCCTGTGGGCAGCACGTCCCACTGTGTCCCCTGTGGGCGGCACATCCCGCTGTGTCCCCTGTGGGGAGCATGTCCCACTGTGTCCCCTGCGGGCAGCACGTCCCGCTGTGTCCCCTGTGGGCGGCATGTCCCACTGTGTCCCCTGTGGGCAGCACGTCCCGCTGTGTCCCCTGCGGGCAGCACGTCCCACTGTGTCCCCTGTGGGCAGCACGTCCCGCTGTGTCCCCTGCGGGCAGCACATCCCGCTGTGTCCCTTGCAGCACGTCCCGCTGTGTCCCCTGCGGGCAGCACATCCCGCTGTGTCCCTTGCAGCACGTCCCGCTGTGTCCCCTGCGGGCAGCACATCCCACTGTGTCCCTTGCAGCACGTCCCGCTGTGTCCCCTGCGGGCAGCACATCCCGCTGTGTCCCCTGCAGCACATCCTGCTGTGTCCCCTGCGGGCAGCACATCCCGCTGTGTCCCCTGCAGCACGTCCCACCGTGTCCCCTGCGGGCAGCACATCTCACTGTGTCCCCTGCGGGCAGCACATCTCACTGTGTCCCCTGCGGGCAGCACATCCCATTGTGTTCCCGGCGGGCAAGGAAGCTGCTGCTTTGCACCGGGGACAGTGACACAGTCGCCCCACGGGAGGCAGGGGCTGCTGAGTTCCCACACGCAGGGAAGGGGCTGCGGTGGCCTTGGTCAAACAGAGTCCTGCAGGAGGTAGCATTCTTATGCATGCAATAATTTAGTTACATCCCCCTCGCTATTTTTTCCCGTTATTTCAAGCAGTGCTAGGAAATAGTGGGCTAATTGGTCAATAAACAAGCTGAGCTGCTTTCACAAGAAACGTCCTTCCTATGTTTCCCATGCAGTTACAAAGTTGAATCTGTTTTTTGTCTTAAAAAAAAAAAAAACCAAACAGCCATACAAACAAACAAAAAAACCTTCTGGTGATAGGAATAAAAGGTTCCAAATTGGCAGCTCTGGAGACTAAAAATTTCATATCCATGGAACAACAGCTGCTCAGATATCAAGAGCCAATAGTAAGATTGTTATGGATTGTTGTCCCTGGATAACCCCTGCTGTAAAATGGCAGCAGAAACAGAGRCAGCAGATACACAGAGAAAGGGAAAAGAAATCCAGAAAACTGAGGGTCACTAGAGGTGAAAAAACACTGCAAGGAGCTCTCTAAGGGATGAGGAGGGCTAGGAAGCATGAGTGTCTCAGGAGGAGTTGTTGACAAATGCAAAGTACTGAGAAAAGTAAAAGAGTAGCTAAAGTTGGGGTCTTGATTCAGCAGTATAAGGAATGGTATCTTGGATTCCTCCTTTCGCATACCAGTATAGACTTCTAATCATTTGCCCTCCAAGATTTCTTTTTTTTTCATCCATATCTTGTACGCTTGTACGCTATTCCTTGCTTGAAGATTTCAGCAAGAAATAAAATCTTGGGAGATGCTATTCACAACAGCCTTTTCTGATGGAAAATTCTTTATTTCCCACATCCCTGAGCAAGAGTATCAAAGCTACATTGTAATTATTTAGCATTTCCTATTTTCATTAGCACACACAATACTTGCTTTCAGTTTAATTCAGAAGTATCAGTAAATGCCAGCTGAGTATTTTCTTTACACCAAGGCAGTGATACCATCTAGTAACATAGGGCTGTAGTTGCTCAAGCTCGTGGGCTTGTAGTTGTTTGTTAACCCTTGACATGAGGTCAGTATTGCATTTTGTGAACAAAGCAGTTAGTTACTTAAAATACTGTTTTTCTCTGGTCAGCCTTGGTCTCCATGATGTTTACAATTCCATGACTGCGGCATAAAATACACTTCAGTTGTGAATATACCTTTAAGTGCAAATGTGAACCTTTGGTAAACTTGTCTGCGACTTTATCTCAGATGCATGGGACTTTACTGGATTTCAGTTTTCAGTAGAAGCGGTAGGATCACAGTCTGTACACTGATAAGGAAGCATGTACAAATGTGTTATTTCCTCCTCTTAACTGCGCACATTCTTCTAACTGGCATAATGACAGATTACTGCGAGTGTTAGATTTTGTAGCAAATACTACATATTCAGCACTGTCAATTCCTAATTTATTTATATAGGAAAAAAATAAACATATAGGAGAAAAGTGTACCTTTGTTTTTACCACTGCCAGAACTTTGCAAATATTTACTCTTAAGTTTTATCCTSTGTTAGGATGACAGTCCTGCAGCGGAAGCTCATGCATTGCAGAAGAGTGAGTTGGTGGCCTCGTAACTTTTATCATTTGTGGAAAAAAAAAAAAAATGCTTCTGGTTGACTGTCCTGTTTTCCATCCTCCAGGGCTTGATAAACACAGGAAATTACCAAGCATACTGATGTGGCAGAAGTATGTGCCTGGAAGGGGAGCTATGTGCTACCCTGCTAGTCCTGACTGAACGACCGCGTGCATCCCCAGCCAGTACAGGGGGGGCTGCCTCAGCCTCTAACATTTTCCTGAAGTGAGAAAAGGAAATTAATTTAGATTAATTTAGTTCTTTGAAAAGCGGTCGGCAAGCAATGGGATGGCCTGAATGAGCAGGAGGAAGGATGGCTGTCGGCTCGTGAGGCGCTGTTGTTACCCACGGCATCTTCGGGCTGCAGCGGGCACCCGGTACATGGTCAGCAAAGTGTGTGTGTCTGCGTGTGTCAAGACGCTGTAGCAGAACCATCAAGCTTGCTGAGTGCGGGAGAAAGCTGAACCCTGCAGGGCTTTCTGCTGTGTAGTCCACTAGAAATATATACATAAGAAAAAAAAAAAAAAAAGCCACCATGCATTTTCAGGCAGCTGAAAGTAATGCCCATTCCTCATACTAGTCAGATGCAGCAGCCCTACCTTGGGTTTAACACCCGTGACCAGTGTGGAGCGGTGCTCCTGTTGTCACCGTCAGCCTTCCCCAGCTTTTTGTCCCCTTGCCCAGGCAGTGCTTCTCCAGCTCGCCCCGTCCCGCAGGATGCAGCCCCCCATGGCCTGGGCCCGGGGCGCAGGGCCCATCCGCAGGGCCCATCCACAGGGCCCATCCGCAGGGCCAAACAAAGGTAGGTTCATGGGGGAAAGACAGAAGGCAGCAGAGGGAGCAGAGCAGCAGCCTCCTGGCAGGGCGAGGAGCTCTGGGCAGCCCCAGGGGGGCAGTGGGGAGCCCCATGGGGACAGTGGGGCACCCCACAGTGCCGCTCAGGGCCAGCATTGGCAGGGGCTGTGTGAACTAAAATGGCGCCCCAGACTCACGGCAGAAACCGGCCTCCACTGGTCCTAACGGACCCAGCAGACCCGGCAGAGAGCGGCGGGCGGGCAGCCGCTCCCCTCCAGCCTCACGGAAATAAAAGCACAGAGTCGTAATGGTTGGGAAAGAGCTTGAGGATCACCRAGTCCAACCGCAGACCCATCCCCACCGCGCTAAGCCATGTCCCGAAGCGCCTCCTCTGCACGTTTCCTGAACGCTGCCAGGGACGGGGACTCCACCACTTCCATGGGCGGCCTGTTCCAAGGCTTCCCCACTCTCTCCACGCAGCATTTTCTCCTAATGTCTAACCTGAAGCTGCCCTGGCACAACTTGAGGCCGTTTCCTCCTGTCCCATCAGCAGTTATTCTGGAGAAGAGACCGACCCCGGCCTCACTTCAGCCTCCTCTGGGGTCGTCAGAGCGTGCAGAGCTTTGGGGTCTCTGCCGCAGTGCGACACTGGAGGAGTGGTGGTGGTTTCCCAGGAAAGCATGCAAATTCTTCACTGTGAGGGTGGCAGAGCCCTGGCACAGGCTGCCCAGGGAGGTTGTGGAGGCTCCTTCTCTGGAGATCTTCCAAACCCGCCTGGATGCCGCCCTGTGCCCCGTGCCCTGGGTGTCCCTGCTGGAGCAGGGGGTTGGACTAGATGATTCGTAGAGGTCCCTTCCAACCTCAACCGGTCTGTGATTCTGTGATTTTTGTCCAAGCTTAAGCTAAAGTTTGCGCTGCCTCAAACTAGCAGCACTTGATCGTATCACTTACAGTGAAAGAGTGTCCATTTTTTTTCTGCTTCTCTGCTTATGTTGTGTATGCAAGAGCAGTTGTAGCATTCTTTTCCTTTTTATTTTCCCTCTTGTTTTGCAAGAGGAACACTAGTTCAAACAGAGGATCTTGATGGATCACCTTGATGATTTAGGGCAGAAAACGTTTGCAGTACTGGCCATCTAAATAACCTGCATGTAAGCTTACACACTGAGATTTACTTTTGAAGTTTCATATGCTGTATACTACAAATTGCAAAACACCCCCATCTTTGACTAAAATCTAAGTGCAATTCTAGTCTCTTTCTTGAGGTAGCTTGCCATGTCTTTGATTTACCTCTTTAATCTAGCATCTTGCTTTGATGTGCGGTAGAGGGTAGGTCTTTTCAGCTGGAGTGCCATGTACCTGTGGTGAACAGCAAAATCTCTAATGAATCTAGTCTTTCCAATGAATGGGGCTCACTGAGATCAAACAGAGGGTAGGAAAGGCCACTCTCTACTCCTCTCTCCTATTGGAAATTCAAAGGAGGACAAAATTAACATGTCTCTAAAAAGACAGTTGGGCCAGTTGGGCCAGCAGATTTTAGAAGAAACTGAAGTTACGGCTATCAAAACACATAAGTATTTCAAAGTCTAAAGCCCAAACACCTTCAGGAGGCCCAGACTTCAGCGCCTAACAGCATTGCCCTTTGCTGGGGCAAGTGAGGGCCTAGTGATTCCTGGCAGTGATCTACAAACTWACCAAAATCTTTGAAGTAAAGGTGTGCTAAAATGATGCAAGCTGCTCAAGTTACAGCTGAGGGCAAGCATGATGTGTGGGTCTGAGTCCCCAAACCACACATCTGGGAACCAGCTTGCCCTACAGGCTGCTCTGGCATTCCCTACTTGCAAGCAGCAAATAAAGCATTCAGGTATAAACTCAACTGGACTTGATTTTTTTTTTCTCACACCCTTTGCCTAACTCTTAACATGTTGTCCGTGCTACAAGTTCCTAGCCAAGCCATTTTGAGCAGAGATGTGCGAATGAAGGTGGGCAGGCAGACCTGGTGGCCCCCTGAGGCTGATGGTGCCCCTTTCCCAGGTCTCTAGCACAAGTTTTTAGCCACCCTTCCTCAGGCTGAGTGCCATTAACCTCACAGTCCTTTTTCAGTCTTGAATATGTAGATAAAAGCATTGGCAAGGCCAGTTAAGACTGATGAACAGGATGGACAGCTGGGGGCAGGAACCACTGCAACAGCAGCATCTACATCAGCCTGAGCCCTTAAATCCTTCCTTTTTTCACTTGGCAAACAATCATTTTTCATTTTTTTCTTTGCGGCTGTGTTGGTCACCTTTCCTCATGCAATTGGGGAAGAATCTTCTGTCAACTTTAAAACTTGTGTATGTGGAAGAGTTTCTCTCTAAAGAAAATCAGCAGGAGCTTTCAGAGGTGTCCAGCCTGCAGGAGCAGGAGAGGACTAAGCAGGACGTGGCCAGCCAGCACTGCGTGCACCATCTGCAAGTACTCCATGGCCCACAAACCGCAGATTAAAACTTCTTGTGCAGAGCTCATCTTGGGAAACACTTACTCAAAAGAAAAATGTACTGGAGCCTTCATACTCTGTTAATTACCTAATGACTCCAGGAAACTGTGGTAATTGGGTCTTTAAGCCAGCACTAGTAACAGCAGAAAGTACAGACTGCTGATGCTTCCCAAGTGGTTGTCTTTGATTATGTATGGTGCAAAAATCTTATATCTGTGCATATATCTTGCATTCGTGCAAAAATTTTATATGCTTTGGGTCATGATGGACAATACCTAGATTTATTACTAGCTTAAAGAAAAAATGCAAATCAAATAACAGTACTATTTTAAAGTTTTAATGAAGAAGCTATGGGAGTTAACTTGACTCTCCTGGAAGCTGGGAGTTGCAGGCTGAGGACTGCATGATCAGGCACTGCTGTTACTGTATGACTGTATCACTCTGACCAAGCAATAATCATATCACTGCACTTAAATATAAAATGGGGATGATAGGCCTCTCCTCACATGTTCATACTTCATCTATAAATATTGAGAATTACTGGGTGTTGATAAACTGCACTGAGGTATCTGGACTGATGACTTGGTTTATTAGTGCCAGTCAGCGGCAGGTAATGCCTGTTGCATCTATCCACCATTATGTTTTTTTTGTTATTGCCATGCAAAGAAATGTGTAACATTCTAAAGGCAGAAACTCAACTTTGAGTATTTTCTCTTCTGCTAGTAATTTCAATAGCATGACAGAGTGTGCTATGCCTTTATCTTGTGAGCTGCAAGCTTTGCCTTTCAGGTTGACTGTTTTGCAGTTGGGCAACTTACTCGTGTTCTGCAAACCTTGGGAGAGCAGCTGGAGATCTTGAACAGCATTTGAACAGAAAAAAATACCCCAGATCTCCCTGATTGTAAATAAAGTGTGAGGCCTTAGACCGGTTACGCTCTTTTGATCTATGCAGGATGAGACTTTCGGATTATGTCTGGTAAAATCCTACCACAATTCCAGTAATCAGTCTGCATTTTTTTTTTTTTTTCATTTTTCTTCAGGTTATTGTGTAGCAGAAAACCATGGGCAATTTCAAAGGTCATGCCCTTCCTGGAAGCTTTTTCCTTCTTTTTGGCTTGTGGTGGTCAGTGAAGTATCCACTGAAGTATCTGTGTCGAAAAAACAAGAGCGCCTGCTACCTTGGTTCCAGGGCAGGATTTCAGCGCCTGGAATTTGTTGAGGGGATCATCAAAGCTGCCTTTGCCCTGATTGGTAAGTTAGACAAGTAAGTCTCGTGGAAAGTAATACACATGCCAAGTGATGTGCTTTTTCATACTTTTTTTTCCCTAGGTTTGTTCTCTGCTAAAATACATCCAGTTCTGATACTTTTTTAATTAGTGTTGCAAAATGCATAGTGTTACAAACACTTACAGTGACATTTCCCCATTTTTTCTGTCTTCAGTTCAAGAGAGGATGCTGTTCTGAAGCAATGCTTCAGATGGATACAAGCTGTTGGGCTCAATAAACAGAACTGGAGGGAGATCTGTGTGGACATGGAGGCCAAACTTAATTCCCCTTGACCTTTAAACACTTATCTAAGAACTACTGATGCTACCGTTATTAGTTATAGACTTAGGATTTGAACACAGTCTCCATGTATAGCATGGAGCTTATTTACAAACTTTTGGAGCCCCTTTATGCTTCCTTGCTGCCTTGCAGATGTTCCATTTGAACATTCCTGCCCCATGCGCTACTTGGGGGAGGGAGGGAGATGGGTTATTTGGCTGCGGGGCTCTCACATGCAAACTGTTAGCTCCAGACAGCAGGGACACTGTTGGGCTATTTTGAGTCTTAACAAACTCAGCCCACTGCCATGAATGGTTTTGGAGGGCCTCCTGGCTTTCAGATATGTGTAATCTCCATTGAATTATTGATCACCTACGTAAATGCAGATGCTTTTTCTTATTAACAGCACTCAAAAATGGAAATATTCTCAAGAAAACTCTGAACTTCAGATCTTATTGCTGCAGAATTGTTACAAAGAGGGTGATGATTTTGCACCCTGCTGAGGACTGGCTTGGATATAAACTCAAGGAGATGGTTTAGAGAGCTAGACAGTTGCTTGGAAATGCCTCCTTCCTCTTTCAAATCCCAGAGTGGTGTATATTAGCAAATTATGGAGTAAGCAAGAGAGGACTGTGGGAGATCAGCACACATGGACCTCAAGTTGAAACAGTTTTTAACATGAAGATAATATTTTCTCTCTCTACTCTTTTTCAAATGCTCACAATTCCCTGGTGTCTAMTCATGCTGCAGATCTTATCCCACTACCTTTTGCCAAAATCTTCCTACTTTTCCTTCCCCTGGGAGTTGTATCAATTAAGATATATCACAATTAAGTGCTATTTTGTATATAGTATATTGTTTGATCACCTTTAAAATTACCAAAGCCTGATTCATTCCACTTATTTTGAAGTGTGGGGGAAGTCATTTCACTTAGAAAATCTCTGAGTGAGTGTCTGGAGGTAGTTAGGCATCTAAAATTCAATTCCAGTGTTTTCGATTTCACTCTGAAGRAAAAAAACTATTATTTTAATATATGGTGATTTCAATTCCAGTTTAAAAATGCAGGTTGGAAAGCCTGATGAGAACAAACACTCAAAGCAGCAGCAGGAGTAAAAACTGTTGTTTTCTGTGTAAGGCAAACTTTTAAATAAAGGTGGAAAAACACTATTTTTTCTTCAGCATATCTACTTATGTAGGGGGACATTKGCACACCCTATGCTATACAATATAATTAACTTTTATATCTTAAAAACATAATGTATTTTAAGCACAAGCTTCCTGGATCAAATAGAGCACTAAAAGCAGCTTCCCCTTTTCTGGAGTACTGTATTTTGTTAGCAACACAACAAGGGGCCAAGGTAAGGGAAGCGGTAAAGCAGCAGTTCAAATATTAACTCTTTGCATATCCTCATGGGACCTTTAAGAAGTGTGCACAGTGAAGGAATTTCCTTTTACGGGTTTATAGGAAAGTTTCCCTTGGAATTAACAGTTTCAGTTACGCCAGCCTATATATTGCAGGGGACTGAATCAGTAAGTCTTTATTTTGGGGAATGTAGCTTGTGTTAAAGTCATGTTTAAACCACTGGAAAAGATGGCTGAAAAAATTTAGTCAGCAAACTGCCACAATAGCAGTTATTTAAGAAAAAAAAAAAAAGAAAAAGGAAAAAAGAAAAAAAATAAAGAAGGCATAAAATAGCTGTCTCCATTTTCACTGCTGGAAACTAAGATGCAAATAGTTCTGCCAGCAGTGGAACTGAAGCCTGGTTTCCTGTGGCTTTCTCCTTTCTGCATTATGTGGTATTGAATATATGCTCCATGGCTTTTCCCTCAGAACAGAAATTCACTTAATTTCTCTTGTAGCCACTGCCTATTTTCTTTCAAATTTATAGAAATTTAATATCTCTCAGGCCTCTGCTCCTTTTCAATTCACTTGAGTTTGTGCAACATATTTAAAACTTTATTGGGAATGGCAGAGGTGGGAAGAAGGGAGCAAACATGGTAGTCACCCAGAGCAGTCCTCAAGAAACCACACTCAAGTCCAGAATGACCAGCATTATTCTGCTTTGGGATACACTGTAGTCTCTAAACTTGTGTAAATGCTTGTGTAAATTGCTTGTGTAAATACTGATTGTCAGCTTACACCTCTAGCAGCAGGACAAGCAGTAATGGGTCCCGTTTCACCTGCAGGAATGGTGGCTGAGCAGTTTGTTCCTGATGGACCTCACCTGAAGTTGTACAATTACGAGGAGCAACACTGGGATCACTTGATGAACTGGCAGCACGCCACCATGTATCTCTTCTACGGCATTTCAGGGCTGGTTGACATCGTGGCTCACGGGACAAACACCTTGCCAGTGGCCGTGGACCGAATGGTGCTTTCCTTAGCAGTTTTTATTGAAGGTGAGTTCATCTCTCCATGCAAAGATGACCAGGAAACTCGCTGGGTTTATTTGTACCTAGAGGAATGAGTCTTGGCTGAGATTCTCAAAGCAGCCYTAGAGGCTGAATGCCTGTGTTTATGTCCAAGCTGAGCATTTAACTGCCCAAAATGCTTTTAAAAGTTAATCTAGGCCCTCCTTAAAATGTTAGGATTTGCCTGTGGTTCTGCCTAGGAACATGGTTATGCACTGCACGGATGTACCCATRCACAGGTTTACCTGTGCACAGGTGTACCTGTGCTTTCCTAACTAGCTCAGATAGCACCAGAAATGCAGTGAGCAGCAGCCCAAGTGCATTTTGAGTCAGTGCTCAGTGTCTGAGGCATTTACTGCAACTTATGTACTGATATGGTAGCCAAGATGTTATCTGAAAGCCACTGTGGGTACCTTTGTCTGCATGAGAATTGCATGTTGGAAGATGTGACATATTCCATTTACACTTCCTGTATGCACAGTATGTCTCAGAACCTCCCCCTTGTCACACTCCAGAGAGAGATGCATGAAACCTTGTGTAATTGTGTCTCTTAAATAAAGGATTGTACCTTCCCATATCATTTTCCTGTCTAAACCCAAGAGAGGAAATGTGGAGGTATGAGTCTTAAAAAAATGACACTTAATCTGATCATGTTATTTCAGGTTTTCTCTTCTGTTACCACCTTCATGGGAGAGCCATGCTGGATGTCCATGTTCATCAGTTATTGTTATTTGCTATCTTTGGAGGAGCTGTTTGCATTTTCCTGGAAGTTTTCTTCCGTGGCAGTATTGTACTAGAGATGCTCCGTACCAGCCTCTGCATATTGCAAGGTAGCTGGCTCTGGCAGGTGGGTCCCTTTGTTGCCTTAGTGGTCTCTTCCTTTACCACTATTAGTCATTTGTCTCTTTGCAGATGTTTCACAGGTGATACAGAATGCTTTCCAACACAGATCTTAAAGGCCTCACAGATAACAACTGACTCTTAATACCCCTTCAAAGAGATAAAAGCATTAATCATGTCCATCTTATAGCTGAGGTCATTTTACTTCTACTGTCTTTTATCTGAATCAGTATAAAAGCTAAGGTGGCTTGGTGGCTAAGYTCTCCATTGCTATATTCATTCAATATTCCCTTTGATCTCTGCACCGTTCTGTTCAAAACTTGCAAGCTAAAAGGCAGAGATTTAACAGTACCATATACATATATATACATATATACATATGTACATATATATATACATATATACATATATAGTATTCTTTACAGCAGTATTCTTTTTATATATATATATATATATATATATATATATATATATATATATATATAGTATTCTTTACAGCAGTGGCAATAGTGAGCAAATGCCAGCAGATTGCATGGAAATCGAGGCAGACAACTCATTGGCATTGCCACAAAGAGGAACCAAGGTGGAAGCTATCCTTAATGTGCTGAACTAGTGGTATGTTTCCACTTTCTAAAACCATATTTAAGAGGTATTCAAGCTCCTGAGCGCCACCAAGACACTRGGTGGTGCAAAGGTTCCTGGTTTTTCAGTGTTCTGGCATTTGAGCAGAAGAAATAACAGTCTAAACCTCAATATTTCTGAGATGTGCCTCATCTGAGATGAGAAAGAACTCATCAAAATGTAGCTGTCATGCCTTGGTTTATTCGTGATTCTATTTGATTAATGYGATGGATATTTGATAGCAATCCATTCATTACTGTTAGAACAAGACAGAGAATTTAATGAGTTGATGCTGTCTTGTAACAAAGAAATAGGAGTATTCATAACTATGTTTGATCTTCTAGTGGAGAACTGAGGTCACTCCAGTGATTTTTCTTTCCGGCATGTCTAGACGGGCTTCCCTTTTTCATATGCTGGCCAGACGTGATGAATAAAAACGTTTGCTGTTCCTTAGGAGAACTGGACACTCAGCCCCAAATCAAATATTTAAATACTTGCTCTGGCAAGATGACAGACCTCCTAAACTGCAGGGTTTCTTTTTTCTGTAAAGAACTTGGTGCTGCAGCACTTAGTGTTTTGTTTTCTTGTTTGCAAACTTTTCTGTGGTGACTCAAGAAGCTTTACAATAGAGGAATTAAATGCAGTCATTTATTCTCCATTGTCTGTCTAGTCTAATTTTAAAATGAGCAATTCCTTTACTTGACTCCAAAATAGTCAAGTTACTCCAGAAACAAGGTGGGTTTTATGTTTTGAAGTAAAAATTGAAGAGCTAAAAATAAAACAGACCTGAGTGTAGCTTTTTTCACATCTCCGTTAGACTTTGACTGTACATGGGACTGAAAACCACATACTGGCAAATTTGTAAAAGGTGAAGGGGCTTTTTTTCTGCGTCATCAATGCTCTCATTCATTGAATTCTCTGCATGTAAATGCAAAGTGCACTCCTCCCTTCCTTCTTCCTCTTCTCCTATGTCCAGCTCCAAAATTCTCAACAAAATTGCTTTGAAGAGTGTTAGCCTGATGCTTACCTAGTCAGAGCCCTGAACTGCTGTGCTGGTTCTTGGCTGCCTGGCTTGGACTGAAGCTCATAGCATGAGTTTCATCTTTCCCAGCTCTAGAAACCCATATCACYGTTGTGCTTCACAGCAGCAAATAGCCTTGAGCAGGCAAGCTACATTTTTATATAATTTCAAAAATGGATCTTTTCCCTGGATTGGACAGAAGAAATAGCTAGGGCTTGCCTTTTTTACTAACTTGTTTTTTGCCTTTTTTACTGATTTGCTGGTTTTACAGGCTACGTAACATATTCCCAGGCACTCCTGGGAAGAAGAGAGTCTTCATGAGCAGCTGGGCAGGTTTTCTTGCTGGTGACGTGTCTGCAGTTTAGAGTATGAGCCCCTCTCCTTATCAGTACAAGTGATACAGTTCTGATCACCGAAGGACTTGCTGGGTCAGTTTGATAATTTATTGAGCAAAAGCAGAAGGCCTCTGGAGTTGGCTCTGTATCTTCAAAGRCATTACTGCAGTACTGCATGAAAACTGTCCATCACATCTGAGTGTGACCCTTTCAAAACTTTYTTCAATAATATTTGCAGACATAAGCACATGCTGTGGTACCAGGTAAATGTCAGTTGATGGTTTCCTTTATTTTATTACAGATTGGCTTTGTTCTTTATCCTCCAAATGGGAGCCCAGAATGGAATCAAATGGATCATACTAACATGATGTTCCTGACAATGTGCTACTGCTGGCATTATGCTTTTGCTTTTCTTATCCTTGCAGTGAATTATGCAATCGTCAGCTGGTGAGTTACCTGAAACACTAAAACTTTGGAGACCTCTCTGTTTAATMGACCAGGGAGTTTCTTGCAGAAAGATTTTACTGACAAATCACAAGTGTTTCMCAAAAAGATTTACTGTCTTGCAAGACAAAATAAAAATAGACGTTGCTGGTTAGTGAACACAACATGGCTCACGGTTTCCATAGAACGAGGAAATAACATACATAAAGTACCTTTCTGACAACATAATGCTTTGCACATAAAATCAGCTCTTTTGATAGTCTCCCACATCTGTAATTGCCCAAAAAATGTTAGAAGTAGTAGAGCTTTTCTTTCTACAGCATATTTTCTTCCTGTGTTTGTCTATAMCAATTCCAAGGGACTTAGTCATCAGTTTTCCCCACTTAGCTTTGAACTTGGAGGCATCGTGGTTGCTACTTTCCCTTGATCATACCTTTGTTTTTTTTCACTAGTCAGTTTCATCTCTTTATTTCTAAAAATAAAAACATTTTCCATGTCACTTAGTGTTCATTCCGACAAAAAAAAAAAAAAAAAAAAAAAGTTGTAAAGTTGACTGCATTAGGAAAATGAACCTGATTCTAAAAAGGTAATCACTTTCTGGTGGAAGGATCTTAGCAAGCCCTTGTGCACAGTGCTAAACTTGATTCTCACCTTGATTCCTTACTCTCACCATTCTCATATCCTGCTTAATGAGGCTTTGGCCATGTTTAGTTCTTCATAAATGGAAGACTTTTCCTCGTGAATGAATCATTCTAACTACCTGATGAGATGCAGGAGTTAATCAGGTTATTACCAGGTCAGCTTGCCAGATTTGCCTTTAAGTCACCACCTGGTTTCTGATACATCTCTTTTTTGTTTGTTTTTCTTTTTCTCAGGGCAGTTCGTTCAAAGGTTAAACAGTCCCAATCCATGGAGCTGGGGTTACTGAAAACATCTGAACGGGATCAGGAGTCCGAAGATGAAATTTAGTATGAAGGGGACTTTACCACTTTGCCCACTCTGCTATTAGGCTAATTGTTACCTCATTTCTAGGCTTGTTTACCATCTTATTCATCCTTTATACAACTTGCTATGCAAATATCATCCTTGGGATGACTGTATAGAACTGCACAGTTAGATTTTTATTTGCAGAAGTTAAGCTGGGTGTGTGGTGATTCCAATACCTTGCTCACCATGTATGTCAATGGAAAAACAGATTAATATTAGACAGACTTGGACTGGATGAGGTGACGTTACCAAGTCTGTGAGTTAGACTCATTAACAGCCAAGCAAAATGGTTTTCTTCTGCTTTTTAAGGAACTGATAAATGAACTAATTAAGATGTCCAAGTAAGTGCTTTTGCTGAACTGCAATTTCCTGTGCACACCTTGAAARAAGTAGAACCACACAGAAAGTGATAGTCTTATAGGTGCCTCTTCCAACACATTCGTGTCTTTGCTTGTAGCTTTGTGTTAAATGGAAAGAGCTACTCACTGCAGATCCATTCAGCATTTCTGTGAAGATTATGTAGTTTGGTCATGCTCATATAGACACTTCCAAACTTCTACAGGAGGACCAAAGAGGTGTATAATAGTTAAAAATGACTGGAATTATTCATCTTGTGCCTAGATGTTCCTGCCTCTTCCCTACTATTTGGGTTTGAATGGCAATTGGTTCTGCTTCCTCCAGGCAAAATGAGGGACTTCTTCCCCAGAAGAGAAAGGCTGGTGTATGTCCAGGGGGTTCCAAACGGACAAACTGAAGACCTCATGCTGTGAAAAACAGGGTTCCCTCCTCCGTAGACCTCAGTGTCACTAGGATGTGCTCCAATATGAACAGCACAAAAAAAAAAAAAAAAAAAGAAAAAAAAAAAAAAAAAAAAAAAAAAAATCATGTTGTACATAAGCACACCGCCCCCATGAGGTGGACATGGGAAATAAAGCTCTAGCTCCAAATACATCTTTTGAAAGGCATGGATTAGCCTATGGGTAGGAATGTATTGGATAATTGTGGATAGGAGCGTTTATTGTTCAGCAGCACGTACGCTCTGTTATCCAGAGGCTGGAGCAGGCAGGGATGCTGATGGCAGTGGGCCGGGTTGTATGTCCATCAGTAGCGAGGTGGTTGGAAAAGTAGCTCMCCTCTTTCAGAGAAGCCCTTGTGAAATCCTTTTCTTCTAATTGCTTTTGGGAATACGCTGGTACAGGACAATAAATTCTGTACAAATGCTACCAGTTCATCAGTTTATTATGTGCTATTAATGCTTAAGTTTTAGAATGTCAGGTTTATTGCTGCCTTTCTAAAGTAAGAGGAGTTTATTCTGAAGTAGATCTTAGGAAAATACTTTGCTCTTTGTAAACAGAAACAATCCAAGTTTCTTCAATGCCTTTCTGAATATATATGTATAGTACTGTACAGGTAGTAAGATGCTTTATCTCTTAACTAAGGRGATAACTCAAACAGGAGAAAAACATGTTCAAGTAGCTGATTTTGAGGTCTTCTTAGAAGACTTCAATTGGTCATTTTTGAAAACACTTCGGATCTTTGCTATGTGTCGTGAGGTGACACTTGAAACTAGATGTGGGATTATCTTGATGAACCTAATTCTGAACGTGAGGATAGTCAACTCCCAGATATTTCTTTGTGTAGAAATGTGTAATGGGACTCAGCAGATGCAGAGCCAAGGAAAGATCACCATTGCTCTCAACAATTATTTGTTCTTCTTTAGTACCTTTCCCTGAAAGATCTTGGATAGTTTGGTAAATTTAAACAAAATCTGTCTCAGGGCAGTCCTGTGAGTTAGGTATCAGTCTGGGTATTTTTGCAACTCCGTGTTTCATCTTTGCAGTGCTCTTAGTGTAAGCTGTGAGATGAACGATACCTCCTTCACTTGGCAAATCTAAGACTTGAGTTTCACTGGTKCAGTTCCATTAAAATCAGATTTTCTGTTGGCATAAGTCAGAAGGAATGTCCACTGGTTTTCTGAGAAGCTAGCCTGTTAATAGTACTGGGGATATATTGGCCAAAATGTGGTGTGCTATTACACCTAAGTACATTCTTATGTTTGTGTATAACTCCTTGTTTTACATCACTATTTTCTATATGCTATTTTTAAAGGGCAGAGTTTTTTACCCATTAAAATACTTGATATGTAGAGTTTATGCTGTGCTGTGAAGTAGATAGTTATACATCTAGTAGAACTTGGGGATTATTACAAAAATGTGTCTTGATAAGCCAAAATCAGTTGGCAAAGTGAGCCACATGGATTAAATAACTTGAGTGAGCAGTGAGCTTGGAGGGTGTTTAGCAAATTCTCCTTTTGAAAAGTGCTCTTTTCAGAAACAGAAAGTGCCAGTACTAGAACTTGRAGGCCAGAAAAGAGGTTACCTGTCAGCGTTCCTCCTATGATCTTCTCAGCCTTGTGACTCTGACGCTTGCAATACTCCAGCAGTGGTTGTGGGTCTGTGCTTTGTTGTGAGAGAACTTGGTTAGGGTCCAGCTTGCTGAGAGGTATCCTCTGCATCTCCCTGTCTCCCCTCTTGGCAAATTGTCACAGAACTGGAAGAATAAACCTGTCAGGATCACGTCGCCGGCTACAGCTGTGGTGTATGGCAAAGAGGCCTACAAAGAATTTCAATGGCAAAGACTTATTTCTTAAAAGAAGCAACTCTTCAGGTGTTGGAGTATTCTGAGGCTTCAAGTAATATAGGTCAAAACAAATCCTGACGACTTACAGAAAGAGCAATTTCCTAGATTTTACTTTTAATGTTTACACTACATGTAGAGTATAAATTAAGGTGAGTTTCTCAGCTTACTCTATTTTTTTTTAGCATAAAAAAAGAGAAAAAAAAAGAGAAGCAATCCATTTAAGGAGTGGTCATTTGTTAGGTGGAACGGTTGACTCTTTCTTTTCAAGCACTGCTCGAAAGAGGGGTCTAGAGCACTAAAGTAGCTATTGTGGTTAAAAAGTTGTGATCTTTGTCATTCCGTTAGCAACAGATTTGGTTTGAATTTCAGGAGTGGATGGAAGTCTGACAAGTTTACAAATGCCACTCAGAAAAAGGTAGCTGCTCTCAAGAAAATTTAAATTATTGTTAAATATTGGTGCCTTTAAAAAATATATATGGTAGTTAATAATAGAAAAGATATGCCTGTAATTTTATTTAAATAAAAATGGTTTATTCATCTAAGATGTCTGTCATTTTTCAGGGGAAAAATGTAATCATTTACAGGGCAGGGTGAAGCAGGGTAGACATGTTACCCTTATGGCCAACCTGGAGAATTGAACTAGTTGGGACAGGGATTTAGGAAAGGCTAATTCTGTCTTGCCAAATTTCRTTTGTGCTGTCACTTACAATACAGACAAAAATAGCTGTCCTAGAGACTTGGACAGTAGATTTTCACAGAGTCACAAAAGTTAAATGCTAGGGGCAAAAGGCCAGTCAGATGTGGGTCTGCTTTCCTGTTCCATAGACCATGGGGCAGTCAGCAAGGCAGGTGAACAGAACTGTATGAACTGTGAATTCTTCTGTTCGAGCRAGCTTGATAATAAAGATATTTAGGATTTTTTAGACCGATTTAACGTTGCTTTCCTTTCCCTTTAAAGAGAAAAAGAAAAAAATTCTTCAGCTAGAAAAATGCATTCTGAAACTAAAGTACTTGGAAAAATGTTTATAATGGTGGGTTTTTCTTTCTGCAGATTTTGGACCACTTTTTAAAAATTAATACTAGGAGACTGTATTTGGTAAAAATTTACAAGCAATTTTGTCTTCTTTCAAACTATGGTTTGGTGGATAAATTTATTATTCATTGGAGATTATAGTCTCCTGTCTTTCTTTCATTATTCCATCAATTTGATACTATTCTGCTACATATTTTTCAGGTGTTGTTTTTTCAGTTATAGAGACCTTGGAGTGACTTGTACCTCCATGTACATAAGAAAACTTTCAAATTTCTCCAGGACTGAGTAAGAAGGAGAATGTCAGCATTTACTACTTTCCTATATCATCTTTATGTTCACAAAATCTGAAAGAATTGCAGAGGACTTAAAATATTCAGTGAGAAATCCTAAAGAGCTAAAAATAGCTTTAAATAAATCAATTGGGGAATCAACTCGTTTCCATTAGAAAACCAAAAGGATTCAGGTTTTCCTGGGATCCCCTGGGACTGGGGCTAGGGCCACTTAGCCCCGAACATGTGGCCAGGGTGGCCCTTTTCCCTCATGTTTCATGGCAAGGATCAACCAGTGACAGGTGACATGCACAGCACTTGGGTTTGGAGGTAATCATAAAAAAGTCAGGAAAAGGCAGAAAACAGTAGCTTTTATTAATCCCCTGAAGTTCTTTGGCCTGTGTACTAGTGGAAAGTAGCCTGATCCAAGGTCTCCCAAGGACTGTGCACCAGCAGCACATCTGCTTAGCAGGCAAAGGAGAGGACTGGAAAACTGCTGGGCGTTTGCCTTTTAAATCTATTCTGGGTCAAATATGTACTTGCTCAAACTACGTGTTAGGAAAGAAGCCTAATATTTGCACAATAAGGCATAACCAATCTCTGGCTTTCTTTTTTTTTTCAGAGCAGTAATTTTTGACAACTTCAATAAATTGTTATTGTTACATTCGTACATCTCTAAGATAGTGAGTATACTACTTAGAATGAAAATGCATTTAAAAACTATTTGGAAAACTTAGTGCTACTGCATACTTTGGAGTGTGATTCAGAAAAAGAGCTGTTGCATTAAGGGCTACTTTTTCACCTCAAAATGATCTGCAAGGGATAGTGGTACCAAAGAGGTCAAGTCTCTCAAAGTCACAATGAGGCATGTAATTGGAGCAGGAATGGTTATGGAAGAAGCTGCTTCTCTAAATACAATCTACACAACAGAACAGCAATAGCAACTAGAAGAACTAGAAATCACTCCTAGGACTACAGGATTGAAGAGAAGACAAGCTGTCTTTACTGTCTAAAAAGTTCCAGCCTAGCTATAGTACTATTTGACAGACACAAGGCTGACAAATATACTCTTTGGGATTTTTCTGGCCCCTTGTGGCAGTTCCATAACAAATATACTCTTTGGGATTTTTCTGGCCCCTTGTGGCAGTTCCATAAACCATCATGCAGATTCCATGCTCCAGAAATGAATGACAGTAAAATTCCAGCAAGACTTGCCTCGCTTTTCTGGGATTTTACTTGTTAGTAACTCCAACTCAGGCAGATGCAGTTGACAGATGAAGTAATCTCAGGGATGGTGTTTACTGCTGGCAGTGCATCTTATTCAGGCTTGAAAACAAAACAGAAAGGAAATAAGAAACATCTGRCTCCAATTATGGCTCAGGAGAAATGGAAGAAAGCAGAAGAAATATATTTAGTCACTCAAGAGTCATTTTGCTTCCCCACAGCTGCACTGCACTTACGGCTTTACAAGTAATGAGGTTTGCTTTCAGCTTGATAACTTTATTGTGTAAATAGAGTTTAATAGTTTCATAAATACAAATGTACTGTTCTTGCTGTATACTAATTGACTTGTTTGGGTTTACCCACATGTCTCCTTATTGCTTCTTTAAGGCTTGTTCAATATATTCATGTGAATTTAGAAATTCTTAATCTTTTTTCACTCACAATCCTATTTTCTTTGCTCTTTCCCAAGTTACAAACGCTCTTCTATTTGCACTCCAGGGACCATAACCCAAGGTTTGGGAATCACAGTATTTTATATACAAAGTAATGCAAGAACGCATTCACCACTACTAGCTAGCAGCTTTTCTTCTAGGAGAGGACACTAGGAAAATTAGACCTGTGATTCAGAACTTGGTTATGCTTCTAATTCACCCCCATAGTCAGACTTGGTGCTGTGTTGGGCATCGCTCATCGTAATGTTGCTAAACTGGACTGTGACTCAGTTTCCCCATGTGTAAGACCAAGTGCTGCATTGCCATGAGTGTCCATCTCCCTGGTTGCTGTGTCTTCCTGAATGTTGTGTAGAACCGGTTTTGAACTCCTACCTCTTCTAATCCTGGAATGTCAAATATTTAATCACTTATCTCAACAGGCTTCAGAGCAATTAAAACGTGCAAGGGCACGAAACCTCCCTGATACCCAGGGCAAGGAGGCAAAGCTGCTCTCCAGCAGGATGTGGCTACTGCTCTGCTACAGCGTATTAACACTTTTAGYGGCCCCATTTGTACATGCTTAGGTCTTAATTATTGCTGCATTTCCTTAGAGCAGAGTGTCTTGCTTGCTACTAATTAGATACTTGGTACTTTCAGTATTGATTTTTTGATTTAGAGATCAAAGTCTGTTTCCCAGGTGTCCACCAAGGACACTAACGGCCCGCTTTATCTGCCTCAGATTTTTTTTTTTTTTTTTTTTTTTTTTTTTTTTTTTGAGAAGAGGAAAAAAAAATAATGTTAATGTTCCGTAAGAGGTTAAAGAAACAGCAGCACCTTGCTGGGCGCTACAGCTTGAAAGACCTGAGCCTTTTTTTTCCGCTGTGGGTTTCCGTATGTCCTTCACAGATCACTTCAGATTTTTGAGTCTACGCTGGGGATAGAAATGCTTCTGTAATTGCAAAAGCCAAATGCACATTTTTCCTTGCTAGGAGTTGCCAGTGGAGAACACTACACAAAGGTAAGGTATTGGTCCTGCTAACACACAGGAGGTTCACACATCTGTGATTACCAAAAAAAGAAAAAAAGAAAGAAAAAGAAAAAAGGTCTTTTTTTCTAGTTARTTCTTTAAATATCTCTGGTTTTGTCTCTCTTGATCTTGAATGCAAAATTAATTCCTAGYTTTTTAGTTTGTCAGAAGGAGACATGTTAACATGTGAAAGAAAATACTGTCTTCGAGAGAAATCTAGAGTTACAACTTTCCTTTCTGCTTCATATTTTACCTGTGTCTTTTACCTATTTTCTCTTTCCTCCGATCATTCTGTCCCCTGATCCTCTCTGGACGAAGCAGATGTCTCRGGCTCCTGAAGACATGGCTTTTGTCCCCAGCTGTAGCAGCATCCTGCTGGGTGGCCAAACCATGGCAGAGATGGACAGAAAGGACACTCTTCAACCAGGAGCACGGCGGGTTTCACCCAAACCTTGATCTCTCCCTACCTCCTGCTTTGCTTTGCCTGCCCRTATTACACAGAGAGGAAATCCCACATCCTGTTCTGAGAGTAGGTGTCAAGAGCTTAATCTAGGCCTGTTCTAATAAAGTTATTTATTCCATGTACTGCTAGTGCTCACCAGATTATTACCATCTTGCACTGCATAGGAGACTTGGCTCTCAATCTTCCACAGTCTCTTTTTTCTTCCCCTTCCTGTCCTCACTGCTGCAGTATATAGAGTAGATCCGATACCTACAATATATATGGAAGGAAGAGARGCAAATGGCATGACTATGAGCCATGCTGCACTCAGAGAATGGGCTCAGGCCCGGGTCACGTTTTGAGTAYTAATGTAGCCAGGGCTCTGCTCTGCGGCATTGCCCTGTAGCACACAGGAGACATGAGACTTAATGCTTTGAAAAGTAGAATGTTTCATCAGATGGAAAAAAAACACAGACATTATTGTGAACTACTTCTCTAGTGAAACTTCTTTTCTTTTGAAAGGAGCTGAAGAGGTTAAAGTTCTAGCAGCAGACAGGTAGTTAATGGCTTATCCATCACAAGGATATCGAGGTATAAATCCATTTTATGATAGAGAAGACTCTGCGTGCCCCACAACATGTCTTTGCTCCGCTGGGACAGAAGGACACTGGTTGGGCTCACCTGTTGTGCAGTGACCGTGACCCTTTGGACATTGAGCATTTGGCAGCTTGTTACCAGGTTCAAGACAGGTAATAAATATAAGTTTGTTCCATTCGAGCTCTATTTGAGCTCCTTGGGATTCTGTCTTTTCCTTTTTTTTTCTTCTATTTTTAAAACAAGATTACAGATAGACACATCAGTGCCTAAGGCTTCTTTGATAGAAATATCCTCCCTCTCACACTAAAGTCCTAAATATTATGTCTTGTGTTGGAAAACRGAATAGACTGGCACTCAGTCCCTGGAGTATTTTCCTTGTAATGTATTTCACTGTACATGATTCCTCTGATATKTCTTTGGAGAAATGTCTTGGAAGTTTCTCACACTTCTGGTTGGGATTCAATTTACTTATCAAAAAACATAACTAAATGTCAACCTAATTGGATAAATTATGTCTTGAAGGGTAAATATTTAGCTCTGTAGAGTAAGTATTTAGTATATACCTTAAAC
Organism: Nothoprocta perdicaria; assembly: GCF_003342845.1. Lineage (NCBI taxonomy): Eukaryota > Metazoa > Chordata > Aves > Tinamiformes > Tinamidae > Nothoprocta > Nothoprocta perdicaria. Next base: position 821,653 of record NW_020454860.1, read on the forward strand.
TCACAGAATGTAAAACAAGCATATGCAGCACCTATTAAATTTTTTATTACATTATGGCAAATTGTTGACAAAATATTGGAGATATATGTATGTGGTTTGCATATTATATACCTGAAAATCAATTCAGGGCAGAATTGTTGGAGCTTTATGAGCATGAGCTTGGAGCAGAAAAGTTGTCAGGGTTTCTTCTCAGCAAAATACTTGATGTATTGACATGATACGTGACTTACATATGAATTCAAACTCAGAATTCATAGAAAGAATCAGATGTTTCTTGGTGCTTTTCAAGTAGGAGGTCAAATATGATCGGGGCTTGAAAGCCCTGGGAAATGCCCACATGAGGATATGAGAATATATTTACTTGATTTATTGGAAGTTGATGGGGAGGGAATATAACTAAGCATGAGAGATGGCACATAAGTAAACATTAGCTTATGTCAGTAATAGCCTGCCTCTGCCAATATAAGAATGTGCCTTGAACTCTGTTTTCCTTGATGGTCCTAAATCCCAGCAAAATGGCAGTTAACTCTCATTGTAGCTTTTGCCTATGCCAAAGTTTTCTACAGGTGCAGGCCCTCACAGTTTGTTAATAACACCAGTGCTTGGATCTTTTGGTTTCTACCTCACAGCATTGTGCTTTTCTGCTTTCTTGCTTAAAAATGGGATGATTCCCATCTGGAGCGTCTATCCCCATTTTATTTATTTTTGTGTATTTTTAGTTTTCCATTTTCTTACACTCATTTTGCTGTTCTTCCATTATAGCCATTCCCTGCCTAGGTTGGACCACCCCAATCTCAATTGCTTCATGAAATGTTTCTTCCCCTTGTTTTTTTAATAAGATTTCCAGTGGCGGGACAATGTGTCTGGAAAAGCCGGCGGTGGATGGATACACCACCTGGCCACGTGTGGATGTTATTCCACGGCCCTCTTAAACATCTGACTGTCACATAGCTGAGCCAGCCCAAAGTACAAAGCCTGAATAGCAGCAACATGAGCAAAAGTGGAGCAGTGCCTGCCAAGAGCAGCATTAGCCCAGCCACATGGCGCAGCCCCTACAGCTTGCAATAGACTTCCAGCTACGTATTCCCATGAGGAATCAGCATCAGCACGTGTGCTCCTGACAGCACTGTTTACTTTTTAATCTTCTGGCTTCTCTCTTTTGCCAGAGTCTGAAAACACAAACACTGTCAGGTCTGAAAGCAGCCTTCAGCTTCGATTTGCTGTGTCATTTCAAGGCAAAAATCACACCCAATGTGCAGATATGCAATGTCCACCAGAAATCTCATGGTGAGGGATTGTAGATTCCATACTTCCAGCTAGGGATGGGTTAGATAACCCAGAGGAAGCCTTATGCCCTAGGGATTCTCCAGGTCCCATCTCCCAAAGCTCGAGGTCCACCAGCCCAACAGCACCTACCTTGGAGTGTGAAGAGAAGCTACACATCGCTTTGGGGCATGGTTTTTTATCTCCTTTATCCTCTAACYCCTGTTTGAAACTGGAATATCTCTGTGTGAAGGTGGGGTTATCCACTTGCCTGTCCTCTGTGTCCCTCAGCGCTGGGTAATCTGCAGCCCCCTTTTGCTTTTAGCTCCCTCTGAAGCCTGTCAGAAGCAACTGGGATTTTTTACGAGTTTCACCACATGAGCCATTTGCAGACTGGAGTCATAGGCCACCACTTCTGCAATTCAAGGCAAATTTTAGAAAGCTTTGACCCCACATTCATTTCGGTTTGTAGGGGAGGGTAAGAAGACACTAGTAATTTAGCCCATGGGTTAAACTGTAGATCACAGATTGGAAATCTTTTTAATTGATCCTCAGGTAAATCACCATCCCATTTACTCTAATCCTTCGGGAGATGAATATATGCATCRATATATACATATTTATATTTTTTCTGCTTCTTTATTTACACAGAAAAGACAGGCTCCGTGTCACCCCCGTGCTTTTGCCTCAACGATGGCGTCTGCCAAGACGGGAGCTGCGTCTGCTCAGAGGAGTGGGTGGGCCCGCTCTGCGAGATAGGTCGGTATGAGCACCGCAGCATGTGCAGCTGATGCCATTTCTGTGAATCCTGCTTTGCCAGGGGCTCCCACGAGTCTCCCCCCTCCTTAGACCTGCTCAGGAGGGCTGGGAGTGCAAGCACTGTTGTGCTTCTGCTCTGCATGCTCCTAGGTGAGACCGTGGGCTCCGTCTGCTTCTGTCGTTCCCTTAAGCGAGTAGCGTTTCTGGGAAAGACATCACGAGTTCCAACTGACCGTGGCCTCTTTCCAGCCAGTTTGGCCTTTGCTTGAATTCCTCTGTTGGAACATCTTGAAAATCTGATCGAGGTCTCAGTGGCTACCTCAGGATTGGCCAGGGTTAAAGGGAATCAGCTAAGGATCCTGCAGAATTGATGCCCATCCTCAGCTCCTGCTGCCCCCAGTGCTGGYTTTGAATGTCAAGTTTCTCGTGTCTGGCACAGCCTTGCCCCTTTTGCCTCCCATTTCAGGGCATCGAAAGCTTGAGTGATGGAAAAGATAAAAGCTAGATCTTGAATATGTGCTCAGGTATGGATGCTCAGGTGTGGATGCATACATGCACGCATGAATGCAGCAATTCATTCTGTTTTCTTTATCTGTGAGAAGGAAGCCAGCAAAGCCACCGAACTATGGGTCTATATGGGACCTAAGGTGGTCAGGCTCCCCTCAGGCCCTGGAAATGTCATAGAGCACATTCTAGAGAATCTATTTCCAAGCATGGGAAGAAGAAAGTAGTCAGGAACACTTCTGATAACATTTTTTTTTTTTCCAAACCCAGCATTTGCAACCCAGCAAGTGAAGTTGGCGTTACTACAGGATAGTGTGATATGAGCTATAATTTGCTTTTGAAAATTGACCACTTGATCTAGWCATATGTTCTTTCCTTCTATGCAGTTAATTTCTGTGAAGCCAGTATTTACACCGAAAGCATTTCTGGAGGCATTGTAAAAAACCTTACCTTTCAACGGATTATAGTGGGCAGATACAGCAATTCTGCAGAAAAATGTGACCATGACACTGTGAATGGTATGTGTTTCTTTCCATTCCAATTTTCTTACCCAAAGATACCAGATGATTAGATCAGGAGATGTGAGGTCCCTCCTTAAAGGTAGAACAGCATATATATATGTATATACACACACACACACACACACACACACACACACACACACACACACACACACATATATATATATATATAAAAATACATACATATACATATATATAAAAATACATATTCTAAGAAGAACAATTGTTAATTAAATAATTGATGGTCATTCACCTGTAATGCTGACACACATGTGGATAACACTGGTTACCAGGGTGTTATGTCCCAATGTGCAGCTCATCTGGGCCTCTGTGCTAAATTCAGAGCTTTTTGCTTTTATGAACTTACAGGCAACCGTTCAATAGCGATCCGGATGTGCACCAGGGTGAGAAAAACCCCTACTTTACAACCCCCCCAGATTCTGAATTGCAATGAAAATCTGGACTCCCTAGYATCACAGGTAATCTTCAATTCTATCTTGACATACTATTTAAAAAGTGGCTGAGATCCTACAGCATCAARTGAAAGAAAGAAAAAAAAATCAATAGATAACTGAGGCAGCACTTAGGTATGTTGTGTTTTTCTGTTTAGAGAATGTAAGCTATCCACGTTTCTTAAAACTTTGCATCAGGAAAAATTAACCACCAAAGCCTTCTCAGCAGCACTGGGTCAAGGCTGGCATGAAGAACAAAGGGAGGGTAAAGCCAGTATGTCAGGCAGGGTTAGGAGCAAAGCCTTTCCATTCCAAACTGTGATTAGTTGACCAAGRATGAGACAATTTTGTCCCCCATGGAATTCAAAGGCAAAATCTCTTGTGTGAGCATCAAGCTCTTCCTGATAAAATCCCGAAGTTACTCAGCCTCTCTCTAAGGCTTTGCTCTGCCTTATGTGTGCAACTGCTGTGCCGAGCAGGACCAATCCCATGACGGACAGGGACTGTTCCTCYTCTTCCAGTTCTGCTCTTTTGCTCCTTAGCATTAGTCCCTATTAAAAAATAAATAAAAATAAAGCCATTGCAGCCCTTTTAAGTAAGGGACAGTGCCGATTCCTTGGAGTGCTTTTCCTTTTTTTTTTTTTTCCCTGCATGAATATTGTTATTTCCAACCCGACACTTCACCTTTCTTTAGTCTTTAGCTTTTAATAAGACAAGTCAAAATCAAGGCTATACTTTCTGAGAAGGCTCTATAGAGCCTTCACTAAACAAATCATAAGTATCATAGCAGAAAATTCGTCTGCTGCCACTAGATATTTTTTGTTTGTTATAATTTTTAATGTTGTGCTGCCATCTAGTGAACTTGATTCTTACGAAGGCAAGTATTGGGATCTCTGAGGAAAATGCCTATATGCTAGTAATCAAGAATGAACAGGTTTAAAAGAATTTTGTTCCTGTGAGTACAAATATGTACTCAGAAAACAAGGTGATGCCTCAAGTCAGAAGTTAGACAAGTGAACAGAGGTGCACTGTTTGTTCATGGTGCACATGTGGATGTTTTCCAGTCAAACCATACACCTCCAGTTACAGTAAGTGCAAAATTCTTTCATTTCTACACAATATATTCACTTTTGTTTCCTGTCACTTARAAATTTCAAAACACTTTATTTGCTAATGGCTGAATCTTGATTTTGACATTTTCCCAATATTAACAGTTTGAGAAGAACTCAGTTATTTAAGATATCCATTGAGTTTATCAGTGGATTAGAAAAAGGATAACTTGTTAAATAGCTTTATTGGTCTCTATAGTGTTATAAAAAAATTCTCCTAATCTTTAGTGAGTTTTCTTTAAGTGTTTCTGTTACCCAGCTATTCCTTCACGTCACACAGAGATTCCTCATTTTTTTTTTTGTGTTTGCATTCTTAAAATATTATAGACATATATGCTCTACCCATTAAGTGATAACTGGAGCCATCCAGAGCTTCTACCAGTTATCATCCCTGTCTCCAGTGCTTGAATACTTCATTTCTGTTTTCTACAATTTGACACTACACACAGTGTATGGAAGGGAGGCTAATATTCCGAGGGCAGTTTGTGAGCACTGTGCTAAAAAGAGCTGATTTATATCATATAATATTTCTTAATTACTCTAATGGCTTTTCAACAAAGTAGTGCTGCTTTCTTCAAAGATTGTGAATGGTCTCCTGAAGTTTAGAGATTCAGAAGTGCAGGCAAGGGAAGGCTAAGGAATCAGAGGCAACGGGTACAAGCTGCAACATGAGAAATCTCAATTAAATTGGAATTTAATTAAATTTAACTCAATTAAAAAAATTCTCATCTTCCAGTGGCTCTTCCAGTACATCAAATAGTCCTCTAAGCAAGCTCTGTTTGCTTCATGTGGACTGCAACTGTTTAGACCACCGGTTTCTTCTCTAATTTGATTTTATGTGAGAGTGTTATGAAGTTGTCAGCTGTTTTTCATGTTCTTGGCAATTTTCTAAAAGGTGGAAAATGCGGACTTCAGCAACATTTCAGCTATTGCAAGTAACACCCAGATCCTTACTTCCATGCCAGACCAACTGACCACACAGAGCATTTCGATTGCTGCTAATATTGCAGTGAACATCTTGAAAAAGCCAAATATTTCAACAGACTCTCAGGTGAGGCTTTGCTAAGACTGAAGTAAGATTTTTACGGCTTTGTGATATGGCTATTGATTCTGCCCTCTGCTCCACAAGCRGAAGGAACACTCTTCAAAGCAACTCCTGTTAATTTTACCTAATGACACAGCAAAATGCATTCACTTGGTGGTAAGATGAGTTATTCAATCGTGGACCTGAGCGTGTATTTGTGGAATCACAACTGTTTCCATTCACTTCTCTTGCTTTGCATATATGTGAAATTCTACGTCTATCATCATTTGCTGTTCATCATTTAATCTTTACTGTCTAAATTAACAAAATCAAGATATTATAGACCCATTGGCTCAAAGTTTGTATTCTCTCAAATGACGTCCTCTACTTTATTTATTCCAGTGTGATTAAGGGGTCTTACCATGCTGCTTCACTGTGTAGAACATCAGATCATTTATTGCATTTGTTATTGAATATTACTTATTGTTTCCTGCTTGTCTCAGGCATCTGCGTCAATAATGGCTACAGTGAGCCACCTCCTGGATGCCAATGAAACAGAATTTAACCACAATAATCTCAGCAATGTTACAGCAAGGTAACATTAGATTTTGCCTTTTTTATTAAATGTAGTAAACTGCATTTGACCTTCCATTTCAATATAGAAGTGTTTCACAAATAAGCCAAAGTGCTTTTTGGTGTCCATTTCCCAGAGAAAAATTCTACTTTGAAAGAAAAAGAGGAGGATAGGGAACAAGAAGTGGAGACTTCTGGAGTTAGGTCCCTGTTTGGTCATTAAGTGGCTCCAACCATTTGCTGAAATAAAGTAGCCTGTGACCATGTAATAGTTTACAGGCTGATCCCRGCTGCCTGCTGGGACACTGGGAGAACACAGTACATATATAAAAACACATGCTGCATTTTCATTTAATTTCAGAAGAGTCAGAAGTACTACTAGGGCATATGGAAGGGGAAAGCTGTAACATACTCTCTCCATGAAGAATCCCGTATGTTTACCTGTATTTGTCAGAAGAAATTTCCCACTTATCAGCGAGCTATTATAATTTCACAATACGCTAGATTTCACTCTACCCAGCTGCAGTTTAGGCCAAATTCTGCTACTCAGGATGCCAAAAACAAGGTTTCTGGGGAGCTCAGGTGCAGCTAGAGCAGAGTTCTGCACTCTGCCTCACACACTGGAGAATAAAACTGGGGAGGAAGCACAGAAACTGAACTTGTTCCTGTGTATTAACACAAAGTGGAAGAGTGTTTTCTCTTACTCGTTATTTCACTGCAGCCTCACAAGAACAATGGAAGCATTTTCTTTGACCAGTAACATCACCCAGTCCAACATTGCGATCCAGTCAGTTCCACTGAAATTAAACTCATCTAACATTCTATTTTCTGCACAGAAAGGTAAGCTCATGTATCTTGTTGGATTTAAGTGGACAAGGTGGTAAGGAGCATAAATTCTAATGTATCTGCTAATAATTCTTGTAGATACAGAATTGGAATATTTACCGTCAACAAAATTAGAAGTACAAGAGAACGTCCCTGGTCTTCTTGGAGATCTCAGTACTGAAGTTCAGATACTGCTCAACATTATGAATAACAGTAAGTTATTTGATTTACTGAAAATTGAAAAGGGGAAAAATTTTGAATGAATATATTCCAAAGAAAAATTCTGAGTAAATATAAAGAATTACATGTTGCTCTATAATGCATACTGGTGTCATACAATCAGGCAAGAAATGTACATATCGAATTGGATTATCTTATTTATAGATTAATACTTGTATGTGCGTAACAGCCCAAATGCCTTTGAATTTTTTTTTTTTTTTTTTTTTTTTGATTCAGAATGTAATGATTCTTGAGCTGTGTCTCTCTGGAATTACTATCAAAACCTATTGCACATAAAAGCTACTGCCTTCCCTGAAATCCAAGGGCATCAATCGTGACACCCAGTCACCACATGGCTGTGGGTCTCTCCTATGGCTGGTATCACTAAACCATCCGGACATGCAGAAATGCCTGTGTAGTTGGTGGCACCATTGTTAAAATTGTCTGATACTTCTTTTCAGACTCTGCTTTTGCTGGCTTACAACTTGACACGCTTTAACTGTGCAGGCTGAAATTTTCCCTATTTTTCTTCAAGTAAATTATCTTTGAAACTTCCAGGCCAAATTTCTCAAAGCAAAAGAAATGCTGGTGATCTTGTTTTACAAAACTCTGAAATGAAGCCTTCTGTTATGGAGCAGGGGCTTGAATGTTGGATTGGATGTGCCCTTTTGCTAGACACTGATCTTGCATTCTCTCTTTAAACGTTCTTTCAAACCCACAGARCCTCACGAAATGTTTAACTCACAGCTGCTGGTTATACCAGCTTTCTTTCCTGCGTGTCCAGTTTTGTCCCTTGGGTCTATTTGCAAAGTACTAATCATTAAAGGCAGTATACAGAATGTGGAAGAAAGGACAGGCCCCTTCGGAGAAATACAGGAGCGTTGTCAGGGAATGCAGGGATGCTACGAGGAAAGCCAGGGCATGCTTGGRGCTAAATCTGGCAAAGGATGTTAAGACCAACAAGAAAAACTTTTTCAAATATATTAATAACAAGAGGAAGGTCAGGGAGAATGGGGGTCCACTAGTGAAC
>NW_020454860.1:831466-856186 GCF_003342845.1 Nothoprocta perdicaria
CCTCTGAGGTCCCTTCCAACCTTAAGCATTCTGTGATTCTATGATTCTGTGCACAGCTGCCACTACAGTCCCAGGGAGCCAGGCTTTGATCATGTGCATTTCTATTAGAAATGGTAGGAATTTCAGCCTGGATACCTGAAATGAGCACTCTTGTCCTTAACCTCTTTGTATAGCACTATAAAAGCACTAAGCCATCATCACTGATAGCATATAAATGCTTAGTGTTTGTTCTGTAGGCAGTTTCAGATGACAATCCTATGGAAAAACAGTGTGATCATGTAATTATAGTCTTTACTATAAAGCCTCTATGTCRTAACTCTTTCCTCTAGAGACACAGACTGAATGCACAATTTGTCTTTTCAAAAAAAAGATGTATTTAAAATTAAATGCACAACTGGGCCATTTTGCCAGTGTAAAKTCACTGTACTCAAGCTCTCTTGATGAAAACAAAAAGTATTAAAGTAAAACCGAGAATAAAATAGTTATTTATATGAGGATTTTTGTTTCCTGGTTTAAGTCACATTTAAGACTACTGATTTAAATCACTTAAAAAAAATCTCTAACTTGGTAAAAAAGTGCCACAAAAGAAAGAGTCCAACAGTAGGGCCCAAAAAGGAGGAGCTCAGCCAWCATCTTTGAACCTCTGAGTTCCTAGTAACTTGGACCCGTTGCTACTGTTTCTTTGGTATTATTAAAATCCAGGACATATGTAACATGTGTACATATCTGGATATGGGATGATATTTTCCTCTCACTTCTAGTGCTTTTTTTTTTTCTTGAGGAATCACAAGAGGGGAAATGGTTATTTTAACACTCCACCTAACAAAAAAAAAATGAAGATGAATCTCTTAAGATTCATGGGAAAAGAAGCTCCTTGCTAGATTTTAAATGGACTCTAAAGAAATATCTAAAAACAACTGCTGTAAATCCTGCATGTGTGAAATGGTATGATATAGGCTGCCTGGAAGGCACCAGCTCCTCTGACATCTGGACCTACTTTTCTCTTTGCCTAGCGAAGGTGCATCAGCGAATGGAAGAGTGGGTTTTGTCCTCTATCAAAATAGCAAATTCTTCAAGTCGAGGATTTATAAGAGCCACGGTAGTTTTTCTAAACAAATTGTCTCCGGCAACATTGATGGTGGAAGAGCCAGCGGTGTTGAACTAGCCTTCAGCCCAAAGGTAACTTCTCACAAGAGCGACCAGAGGTTGACCTAGTCCTGCTGCCAGTGTTCAATATTTGCAGAAAGAGACTCAAGTAGAGAGGCATGTTTGGTATGACCCTTGGTTTCTGGCAGGAAGCAGCTTGGGGAGCTTGAGGGATGCTTACATGACCTCATAAGTCAAAAAGGTAGCGCATTGCGATATCATTGCATAGAAAATAATTTTCAGCTTGGGTATTTAACATCTGGTATTGCCATTTCTGCACTAATAAGTGATGACTTTTGCAAGGAAAACTGTATTTTGTAAAAAATGATAGCTATGCTCAAGCAGCTTTGTTCAAAATCAAGAATGAAAGAAGACAGGTATTAGAAGACAATTTTTATTTTCAGGAGACTCTTGGCAGTTTGGGAAACAACCAAAAGATAACATGAATGCCAGAGACCAAGAAGTTTAGCCACCTGGGGAGCGTTAGTTTTTCATGGTGTCTCTTAATTCCCTCTTTCCTTAAAATAAACATGCATTTTACATTTGCTTGCTCCCCCAGGAATCTATTTCAGATCTTACTGCTTTGTTTTCAGGAAATGTCTTATATGAGTCTCTACTTGCCTATAATAGATGAAATTGGAGCTGAGATATGCTGATTTTTTAGCATGTTTCTCCAGAAAACAATATCTAAATTCTTATAGTGCTTAACTCACTTAACAGAGATATTTAGGCCCAGACACGTGCATGTGACAGACTAATAATCCTCCTGAAGGATCTATGCAATTAAGTGATCTGAGAAATGAGTATCATTTGTATGGCTGTCACAGGAATAAGTCCATAATTAATGTATTTATTCCTATTTTTTAATTGAACTACCTAGTATTGCAGATAATAGGGCTTTCCCTATTTATGTGCACTTCTCATAGTGCTCATTGCTTATTAAAATGCAGTTCTAACTGCGATCACCCACAGAAGTTTATTGTGTAAAATGGAGCATGCAGCTTGACACAACTGTGCTAGCAAAGCTGTGCTGGAGGAGGAGACTGGATGGTTCACAGACTTGGCTCTGGATTTTGCAACTGTTTGCTTTCYAGTTCCAGTTCAGCTCCAGTTGGCAGTAACCTAATGCTATTAGTATCTGAAAACTGCTGTTTGGCTTATGCAGAATTTATTTGGCACTYGTTGGGTGCTGAGTGGACATGCCATAATTATCTGAATAATTCAAAAAGATTGACAACGTGGTTGGCAAGGCTTGAATGAGAAAGGACCTACAATGTAAGCTAGCAAAGCCAAAATATGCCATTGCTAATACTCTTCTTAAACTGCTGGAATTGCCAGAAACTCTTCAGTAGGTTCAGCTCCCCTTTCAGAGGATACCTAGTAGCACATGCTGCTTACTGCTGCACCTCTGTTTAGGCTCCTTCAACCCCGCTTTCTCCTTGTAATCTCAATCCACAGTACAACACATCGGAGCTCCAGCTGCGTGATCATGCCTGCGTCTTTTGGGACTATGCCACCAATGACTGGAGCACCGTAGGCTGCACAAAAGGAAGAGACCAATTCCTGAGATGCAAGTGTAACCACACGACTAACTTTGCTGTCCTAATGGTAGGGCACCGTTCCTTCTAGAACAGCTTATTTTTTTTTCCAATTGTGCTTTGGTTTATGATAGAAGACCTATAGAAGAGCTTTGTTGTGCATTCACAGAGCTAGAAGACGTAGTCATTTAAGACAACCCCTATGACATTTCCTTATGGTTCCCCCATGGCCTTTTAGATGAGCTAGGGGAGAGTTGGCACACTGGGGCAAAACTGGGACATGCGGCAGTTCCCCAGGGTGCTGAAAACTCCCATTTTCTCTGGCACAAATTCTAGCTAAGCCCACCCAACTTTGCAGCCCAGCAGCAGGGAAGCGCAGGCACAGCTCATTCCCCTTGCTCAGCTGTGGTAGCCTCTGGCACTGCACCTAAATTGCTGCAGCTGGTTGTTAAATTAATGTGTGCCTAAACGCCAAAGCTCCCTGAGAGCAGCAATACAGCGACTGGTGCCTGGATTAGCTCAGCTGTCTGGGTGGCACTATCTTATGCAAAGAGAATAGCTCAAAGCACTCAGCACTATTTACTTATATGCTTATAAAAAGTAATTACTCTGTAAATACTAAGTCTACTATCATTTAACTTTATATACTTCCCTCTTATGCATGACTATTTAGGAATGATTGCCTCTCTGATATTTATTTTTCTGTATGTGTGTATTTCTTCTCTACATGAAACCTTYTCTTCCTTTCAGAATATTTCTGTGTTGTCTAAAAGTTTTGGCAATGGCAAACAACAGTCACAACTTTAAAAAAAAATTTCATTTCAACATGCACCTAGAAACACAATTTTAGAAGGAAAGCTGCCTCTGCTCATCTTACAACTGATACAAATTKTTTTCTAGACCTTCCAGATCAAATATAAGTATGCAAAGCCTTTGGAGTACATCTCTTACATTGGTATTGGATTGTCCATGGCTGGTCTGGTCATTACCATGTTGTTTCAGATCTTAACCAGGTAAGGGTGAAGATGTAAAACTATAAATATTTTATGCTGTTATAATATTTTGCTGTTGTATATAAAGTTTTATCTAATTTAAGAGGAAAACAGAGAAAATAGAAATATTATTGATTAGTGAGTAATAAAAAAGAGTTAATCAAGTTATGYAGTTCAAGGACTAAGTGTGGCTTACTGGTTGAAGAAAAGTTAAGCAGTGTCTCAGTCATGCGGCTCCTCTGGATGTGATGTTAACATTTCTGTTACTATTTTCCTCTTTTTTTAACATGAAGAAATTTATATTCTCTGAATATTAGTTGAGAAATGCACACTAAAAGAACGTCAGATTTGAAAAGTGGTGTTACAGGATACCTAAGAGCCCAGTTTGGTAAAAGGCCAAGCCTTTCAGAAGAAACTCTTGATATCAAAAGTACCCCRCAGAAAATACTCCTTTCTGATTACATATGTTAAGGCCTCCTGTGAAGCAGATATTTCTCATCAAGGCCCATAGTCTATTTAACTTTTGCTGCACATACAAGTCCTCAGACCAGGAAAATGAAGAATAACCAGATTTGACAGCAAAAGGCACTTCCATGACTACAGCTCTGCAGGCTGGGCTACCAGTCCCGGGGTGATGAGCTCCTGGCCGGCAGCAAACGTGCAGAGAGCCACCCTCAGGTGCCYCTGCAGACCAAGGGGTGCTCCTGTGCAGGTGTTTTGGTTTTGCCAAGGTAGCTCCAGGGAGTTTCCTCCTGTGAGGCGAGAAGTGGTGATTCAGTGAGTGAAAGTGCTGTTCGAATACTTGGTCAGCATCGCTGTCCTCTTCCCCAGCAGATTTTATTCCTGGCTCGGGAAGATAATGTGTGGCTCGTAAGTACGCTTACTTAGGCTCATAAGCCTGCTTATCTTTGCTGCTCTATGAATATCAATATTTGCTAGTGTTTTCTCCCCGGTAGCACTTTTAGGCTGGACAGTGGACTCCACTGGAGCTTGTGTGTGTGACTCCACAGTCCCACTGCTTTCCAGCAGGTATTCCAGAAATCTGCAAAGCAAAAGGATGACTCCGGAGTGTGCAGGAACCTCAGGGCAGTTGTGCTGGGTCAGCCTGAAGATCCACCTAGGCAGTACAATGAACAGTCTACTAAAAACACATGCCTAGAAAAAGTATGACAACGGGCTTTTTTAATTTATAAAAATACTCCACCATCAGTCTAACCTTTCCTCTATGCTCTGTACCCTAGTATTACCACGTCCCATCAGTTATTTTTTTTCTAGACAATTACCAACAAGCCTGTTATGCTGGTCTCTTCATTTAAGCATAGCCTTTCCAGGTCCTTGTCTTGTTTAGTAGATTTTTAGCATTCAGATAGAAGCAAGTTTAACAGCCATGAGTTTTTGCTGTGCTATTTAAATATTGCTCTGTTTCTCTTCCCCATTTCATAGTTTCTATACTCSGTCCTATACTTCCTTGCCTGAGAGCAATGAGATGGCAATTATAAAATGTTTGTCTACAACAGGTGATTTCAAGGCATCATAATTAAATGCAAATATTTGTCTACATTGTTTGTGTTACCATTTTATTGCAAAATACTTCAAATACAATTATAGCAAGCTTCCTTGACAGACATGCCCGTAATTCGTGATATCACGTGGCTCTCAGATGCTCTTTTGAATGAGGAGCAAAGTCATGCCACAGAGATGTAGCTACTGTGGATGAAGGCAAGCTTCTCGCCTTACTTGCCCTTGTGTAGGTTTGAAGTAATTCCCTCAAGGTCAATGCACGGGCATTTAAATCTGTAGCAGCATCCAGGTTCTGCCTTTCAAATGCATTTAGAAGACAGAGTTTGGAAGTGGAGGGTTATTCTCTTGTGCCTTGAAGAGTATTTGGAAAGAGTTCTCTCATGCTGTTTCAYCTCTCAGCACTGAATAAAATGATGTTAAAAACTACAGGGAGGGAAAAGAAAATGCATCCCAAATGCTGTTGGAAAGAGCACAGTCTCAAAGGTGTTGAATATTTTCTGCAGTAGTTGAATAAGACACTACYGAAAAATACAGTAAATTGGGTAGGAATCTGAAGCATCGTAGAGTTCTGCAGATAGTCACAGCTTTGTTTTTATTCTATATTAAAGATTACATTCCCTAGCTTGTGTCCTTTAATATATAAGTGATCTTCAGAAAATGAGGAAGTATGTTATAACTTCTTCTTTTGCTTTACTTTTCCTCCCCAATGTGTTCCCACAGGAAAACTCGGAAATCCTCAATAACATGGATGTTGGTGAGTCTCTGCTTCTCTATGCTCATTTTCAACATCATCTTCGTCTCGGGAATTGAGAACCGAAATGCCAGGAATTCYGGCAGCGACACCAGCAGTTACGAGCAGCAGCCCCAGCCTCCGGCCACCACGGATAACACTCTGCTCACGTCGGATCTGGCGGATCCCCCCGCGGCGCCCTGGTGTACCGCTGTGGCAGTGCTACTGCATTACTTCTTGCTGGCGACGTTTATGTGGACAGCGCTCAACTCTGCCCAGTTGTATCTACTGCTGCTTAGAGCCATGCAGCCGCTTCCCGGCCGCTTCATTGCAACCATGTCAGTCCTTGGATGGGGTAAGATTTGAAGTCRTTTTCACAGCAATCTCATACCAAAGTGTCAGTTCACAGTACACCCACAGTGGGGGGATGTGTGTAAAAGTGTTATACCAGTAGAGAGCAGTTGTAATCAGCGTCCTGAGCTTGCCACTACGGTTTAATAAGTAATTTCCAGTTACTGCTTACACTGCTGGCAGCACCTGAGTTTGTTGTCACTGTCCTGATGTGGCACAAAAATCAACAGCTTGCTCTTCAGCAACATAGGCCTGTGGCATGCAGGAGAAATATCTCTACAATCACAGTATTCAACAAGCTGTTTCTATCAGCTGAAGGAAAAAAAAATCTGACATGCAGTGATTACATATGGGAAGTAAAATTATTCTCTGAAACTTGTGATCTCAGCCAGGGCCTCGTGTGCATCCAGATGCCAGAAATGACTTACATTATTTGTTACGTTATTTATTAATAAGCAATGAGAAGCAATGAGCACATCCTTAGGACTTTATAGCAATTAGCAGCTACGTTGCAAGCTGAGAGGGAATTACTTGGCAGAATGGAGACATGGGCTCAATAGGTAAGGTAAAATCTCATCTTTTAGTGTCAGAATTAGTGTTAGAATCAATGTTAGAATAGCGTCACTAAGACGCTATTCTATAATATAGAATTTATAATATATATTCTGTATAATACAGTATAGAGGGATATCTACCATTGGGCCACTACGTATTCAACTCTTGTGGTACATTGTTTCTGATGGCATCTACAAAGCCATGTTATATTCTGCTTATTTTATTGTTATGACTTGCATTTGGGTGGGGATACAGGTTATAGCCCATAGCCTATAAAGGATACAGTTCCGCTGTAACTTTTAGGCTTCAGAGTGCACACACAAGCCAGAAAATGCCCAGTAAAAGCTGCTTTGCTAAATGATACTCTGCTCGGTGGTGAAGCTTGCATGATAACCTAGCATTAGATTCTCTGCTGTGCCTTGGGACTCATTGCACATGTGCAAACAGCACATTTCTCATTCACTGCACTTCAGGCTTGGGGAGCACAGCAAATACTGGGCAGTCCATTTATCACCACCCCATTAGGGGGGTGATAAATGGGGCCRAGTCCARTTGGAGGCCTGTGGCCAGTGGTGTCCCCCAGGGGTCAGTACTGGCCCCGGCGCTCTTCAATTTGTTYATCAATGACCTGGACGAGGGCACGGARTGCACCCTKAGCAAGTTTGCAGATGACACCAAGCTGGGTGGAGTGGCCGACACTCCGSAGGGCTGTGCTGCCATCCAGAGGGACCTGGACAGGCTGGAGAGTTGGGCAGAGAGGAAYCTCATGAGGTTCAATAAGGACAAGKGCAGGGTCCTGCACCTGGGGAGGAATAACCCCAGGCAYCAGKACAGATTAGGGGTCGACCTGCTRGAAAGCASCTCCACGGAGAGGGACCKGGGAGTCCTGGTTGACACTAAGTTAACCATGAGTSAGCAGTGTGCCCTCGTGGCCAAGAAGGCCAATGGGATCCTGGCCTGCATCAGGAGGAGTGTGGCCAGCAGGTCAAGGGAGGGGATCCTGCCCCTCTGCTCAGCTCTGGTGAGGCCGCACCTGGAGTACTGTGTTCAGTTCTGGGCACCCCAGTACAAGAGGGACGTGGAGCTTCTGGAGAGGGTCCAGAGAAGGGCAACCAGGATGATTAAGGGAATGGAACATCTCTYGTATGAAGAGAGGCTGAGTGAGCTGGGCCTGTTTTCTCTGGAGAAGAGAGGGCTCAGAGAGGATCTGATTAATGTGTATAAGTTCAGGAAGGGAGAATGCAAAGAGGAAGGGAACAAGCTGTTTTCACTGGTGGCCAGCGATAGGACGAGGGGTGATGGCCATAAGCTGGGGCACAGGAAGTTCTGTCTCCATATGAGGAGGAACTTCTTTCCCGTTAGGGTGACAGAGCAGTGGAACAGGCTGCCCAGGGAGGTTGTGGAGTCTCCTTCTCTGGAGGTCTTCCAAACCCGCCTGGATGCCGCCCTGTGCCACATGCTCTAGGTGTGCCTGGTTGAGCAGGAAGGTTGGACTAGATGATCTCTAGAGGTCCCTTCCAACCTTGAATATTCTGTGATTCTGTGATTCTGTCTGGAAGATGTGAGGTAGGGCTGAAGGAGGGAAAGAGCAGGAGCAGCCCTTGAGGAGCACATTCTTAAATTGCTTTTTTCACTCATCCTAAATGGGTTTTCCCSTGCAGACAGGGGAGCAGGCTTGCATGGTTGTGAGAACTGAGCACAGAAAAGAGCTGGCTCTGTTACCAGAAGTCACCTCTGGAAGCTGTGTTGAAGCTCTCAAAAGACCAAAACTGAACAGGGCACGGACACGAGCTGTCCTCACATAAATGCTGCTCACAATGCCCAGTTCTGCCTTTTCCTCTAGGCTAAGGTGCAGATAAAACACAGGTCTTAATATCTCTGGATTTTAGGACACCAGTAGCTGCTTCGGTAGACGGGGATAAGCTGTATTTATTTAAGTTGCTGATGTCTCTCATTGATTAGGAATCCCTGCTCTGGTTGTTGCAATAACATTTGGAGTTACTTACAGAGAAGGAAAAGCATTAAACTATCGACAGGAAGAATTGTAAGTAAATGAATTATTAGGATGCTTGGTATCCCCTACCTTTTATGCTGACTTATTACTAAGGCCATTCTACATTTATTGCCTTCACTTAAAGAAAAACAAACAAACAAAAAAACCCTCTTCACTCAAACTAACCTCTCACTATAAGAAACTGCAGGTTTTCCTCACTAAGGATTTAGGACACTAAATCACACATTTGTCCTGAATGCTCCTTTAGCTCCCCTGTGGCTTTAAATGGAGATTGGGAGTGCTCTTGACCTAGCTGAAACTCAAGACATATTTAAGTGCATAACTATATTTCAATACGGAAGCTTAGTCATCCCATTTACTCTGAAGCTCTCTGGCCAACATAACTGATATCCCTAATTACTGGATACTTTCAGTACTTTCCCTCCTCTGAGTGCCAGCATCCCAACGCAGGCTATTTTATGCTCACAGTGTACCTTGGTGATAGATTGTGGGTGGTATAGAACAGAGGTGCATTTCATTTGAAATAAATGCAAACACAAGTCCCTTTCCCCCTGGTGGTTACCTTGTGATGTTGATTTAGAGGGATCGCTTTCTGAGATTGTTTATCAATCACACACACAAAAAAAAAAAAAAAAAAAAGGAAGAAGAAGAAAGGATTATTGCAGAGTAACCCCATCTGCCTGAAGCTTTCCCCAATTTTGTTTTGGCCTTTGCCCACCAGGTCATCTCTAATCATTCTTTAGCTCTACTATCATGTATGCACTAAAGGTAACCTTGCACATGCTGGCCAGATGCCTATTTGGGTAGTTATATTCTACCTTATTACATTCCCCTATGCAGTTTGTCTAATAAAACGTTTCACTSTCTACAGAGAAAGGCATGACCAAATGCCCTCAGCTCTCAGGGAACGGTGGCCTTCCAGAGACAGGCTAAGAAGATCTAGAAATCCCTTCAGGATGGGAAATGATTTATTATTTCTGTGTTTTGAATCATTATTCAAGTGCCTGGCAAATCTTTTGAAATAGCCTCTCTCTATATTTAGTTGCTGGCTTGCAGCCCTGGATGARCATCACAATTTTAGCATGGAAAAGCCTATGTTGTGGTCATTCCTACTGCCAGTAGCTCTCATACTCCTGTTTAACTTCATTGTCCTCATCAACATCACAGTGTCCGTGATATGGAGGAATAACAACAATTTGACAAGGTGAGCTGGCACAGAGCTCCTCAGTGCTTTCAGAATAATTCTTCACTCTCTTGCCATGTCACTCTACGTCACTCTCACGTCATCTTCACCAGAAACTGAAATTTTCGATAAATCTTCTGTATGCATGCTTAAAGCATTCAGAAAATTCATCTCACTACTCCAGTGGGTCAGATTGTGTCCATTTGCACTCCAACGCAGCCTTTTGCTGCCTTTTTTTTTTTTTTTTTTTTAATGTTGTAGAGTTGCTCAGCTTAACTTCAATAAAGTTTATCTGCAAGGTAGATCAACATAAGTGAGAGCAGAACTGGGTCTAGTCAAAGGAGGATTATAGATATCTGCACATCTAAACATCAGGCCAGTTCTCTGGATTTAAAGCAGATTTACTTGCTTGATTTCATATATACACTCAGTGTATCGTCACAGACTCTGCAGTGATATTTGTGCTAATTTAGAAGGAAATTGCTTTGTTTTTTTTTAAGTTCTAGTGCTTTGGGTTTTTTTAAGTTCTAGAGCTGATAGAGTGCAGGAAATCTTCGCTTTTTTTTTTTTTTTTCCCTCATTTCTTTTATATATAATTTTCAGGGTTGGAGCAAATCAAAATACCTGACTGTCTTCAGATTCAGAAGAAACTCAATGTTCAGACTCCATTGGCAGCTTGTTCTTCTATTAAAAACTGAAGACATTTCAATTAAGTTTCATTTTCTAAAAACTTATAATAGCTAATACATTCTTTCTTACTGCTCCCTGTTTCCTTGGCAAATCTTATTTTTGAAGTTATTSAAGTAATATATGTTCCAAACACATATTATAAAGACAGATTATTCAGATAAGTCTGGACAGATTTCTCTTTCAGGATTCCCTTTACTGATGGTGCTTCAAACAAATGTAGGAAGCCATATATTCTCACCTCACCTGAACAAAAACTACAGGTTACAGCCTGTACTAAAGGTTACAGCCTTTAATAWATAAAATAATATGTTTAAAGCTCAATACGATAGTAGATGGTATGGAGAAAGATTTTTATTTGTTTGTTCCAGGAATAAAAAGGATTCATTCATGAAAAGGGTGATTGGCACTATCTCTATAGTTGTAATGCTTGGAATCACCTGGACAGTAGGCTACCTGATGCTAATAAACCAAGAGGAAACAAGTCTCACTTTCAGCTATGTGTTCTGCATTTTGAATGGTACTCAGGTAAATATTTCCTTATTCTGAGACTAATAATTGAGATACTGGGAAAAAAAAGTCTAGTTTATTTGTCCTATATCTTGAGAATTTGTCAGAAAATGGTTAAACAAATTTGGAATTTTTGTTCAGGAAGGGGTGCTATCATTCTTGCTTGTCACCCATAAAATATTTCTTAAAGTGTGAATCAATGTGGTATATTTTATTTCAAGGTCACCATTGAAAAGATCTTATTTTTTGGGTGGCTACTCCTATACACATGATACTCAAAGTGATACTCAGAGTGAATATCRGCAAAAAAAACTTCTCCTTCAACTATGGAATTCAGGGAAGTAGGAGCTTCATGGCTTGAGAAAAACTTCCCCTACTCTCAAATCCTAAGGTGTTTACTAACTGCTTAGTCTGCTGAAAACTGAGGCCCTTAACACTCATGGGAATTAGACTGCATGCATGGATTATACCCCATGATATCAGATTGCAATCATGAACAGAGGTAGAACACAGACCCAGCTACCTAAAACCCTGAGCTTCCCCTGCCTCCCATTTTTTTTTTTTTTAACTCAGGATGATTAATGTTTGAAATGGGAATGTAGAGGTGGTATGGAAATTCAGAAGTCCCACTTTTCTGTGTGTGTCTGTCTGAAGTGCTGATAAGGCACCAGTTCATTTACTGCTCAGGGCAGTTCTTACATTTATCCTGCTCAGTGGAGGGCAGCGATGCCCTTCTGAGAGATGCTAGCTAATGCAGTGCAGTGTGCAAGTCACACACCCACAGCGTAGTTCCATGGGATAATTTTTCTATCGAAATTACTGAATGCATTTCAAGGTATTAACTTCATCGTTATGGAAAGCTATGGTTGCAGCTATTTTTCTAGTCAAATCACACTGACCAATTTTTTTTTTTTTTTTTTTTTTTTAATCAGCAAAATACTAACTCTGGGCTTTCATTCACTCCACAGGGACTTCAGATTTGCATTCTGTATACTTTCAGATCGCCAGTCTTCAAGAAAAAGGTTTCTGAAGTGTTTCCCGTTTTCTCAGTGCCAGAGATACCAGTGTATCTGCATTCAAAAATTTACTATGTTTCAAAATCACACCTTGGAAAACATGCAAAGGAAACTTTCAGACCATTCCAAACGCTTTCAGAAGATACTTCCTTGTCTACCTTATCTAACCTTATCTAACTACCTTATCTAACAGTTAGAAACCTGTAAAGATGTGTAATACAAATGTGTATTTTTCAGTGTTTGTCCTACATATGTATCAGAGGCATCTCTAATGTTGAACATGCGGTTCCTACAGCAGAGAGATAGGATTTTATTAGAAGACAACGTCTTAAGCAGGGGCACGTGATAGCAAGACTGTGTGAGCACTTAGCAGCACTGGGAGATCCCTTGATACCATTTGTATTGCAAGCTGCTGAGGCAGGTCTTTGAAAGAAAGTTGAGGACATTGTAGTATTATACAGTGCAGATGTGCAGAAGTTGCTCTGTTTTTACCTGTCTCATTTCTCAGGCTTGTAAAACATGTTTTCCTGGCCTCCTGCAATGTAGTTTTCTCTTTTATAAGAATATTCTGATGTAATTTGAATTCAAATTGTAAATCAGTGAACAGTTCTCRTTCTCTCTGGGTTCAAACTCTGCTTACTACCCACTTCCCTCATATGCTGGCCTTACTATCACCTTCACAAAAGGAAATCTGGATCTTAGAGTTGTCTTTTAAATTCCCCAGCTAAAACTTCTTCAGGACAAATTGTATTGAAATTGAATGAAAACTTTACTATTTATATATGAGAAAATGAAGAAAAAAAAAAAAAGTTAGACTTGAATAAGCAGCCTTGGAAAGGCACTTGCCATAAATGTGTAACTCATCTCAGTCGGCCCAGCATTAGACTGTGTTAGGAAGCACAGTCTTTTTGGAGGTAGGTGTTTTTTTCCAGAATACCAGCTGCAGCACTTCTGTTAGAGCCCTCCTCTGCACGGCCTTCAGGTGAACATTTCTCTGTGTCTTTTGGCTTTATTGGGAGCTAGGGAGAAGAGTCATTTGTCTTTGACATTAGACATTGTTTTTTAAAATTTATGTTATAAATAAATATTAGAAAATCCTGTTTTCAGTCTATCGTTTATTAACGTAATACAGTATAAAGAAGTTGAAAACAGTGTCAAAAGGAGCAGAAGAGTTTCTGGATGTTGAAGTGATGATTAAGAGAAGAAACAGCAGAGCATCATGATGGAAGAAAGTGTTGAGTAGTGGCTTAAGCACAAAGAGCATCGTGATGGAAGAAAGTGTTGAGTAGTGGCTTGAGCACAAAGTGTGAAGACCACGCAGCTCTTCTTGCTTTGTGTCTTCAAGCAAAGCTCTGAGATCCAAGGATCTGGCCAGCGACAGGACGAGGGGTAATGGCCACAAGCTGGAGCACAGGAAGTTCCGTCTCCAGGTGAGGAGGAACCTCTTTACTGTTAGAGTGACAGAGCAGTGGAACAGGCTGCCCAGGGAGGTTGTGGAGTCTCCTTCTCTGGAGGTCTTCCAAACCCGCCTGGATGCCACCCTGTGCCACATGCTGTAGGTGTGCCTGCTTGAGCAGGAAGGTTGGACTAGATGATCTCTAGAGGTCCCTTCCAACCTTAAATATTCTGTGTGATTCTGTGATTCTGTGAAGGTAGTTGGTTCCTGTCTAACAAAAATAAGAATAATTCCACTGACTCATCCCATCCCATTTTCTCCTATACCAGAGAAAAAGCCCAAGAAATGTCAACAGTTAATACTTTAAAAACATTTTTCTTTCCATATGCTGAACAAATATAATTGTATGATGAGCCATCTCCAGTTTCAATAAAACAAGAGCCTCATGTTGAAGTTTAAAGAAAAGTCTATTGGTATATTTTGAAAACTTGTAAGATGCTCCAAATAAAGTCATGGTCTCGATCATATGTGATGGCTAAATGTTTGGGGCTAGTGTCTCTGAATACCCTGGGCACCATAAATGAGACTTTCTGAATGTCTCCATGTCTGTGTTTCCTGAACATCCTGAAGTTTTCCACTTCTTAGGAATTTATATGCTCTCTATTTAGCAGAAGAAAATGTTCTCTAGGTTTCATGAGCATCCAGAAAGAGCAGTTACACTAGACACAAGGCTGAACTTTGTCACCACTGCTTCAGGTAATGGCAGAGAATGTCATTAAAAATTCCAARGGTAATTTTCCATAATTTGCTGTGCTTAATGTTTTTGGACATGTTTGTTTTTTTTTTTTTTTAACCGTGTTTGTGTTTTTATGCAATATCCATATTTCTTTGCAGATTATGTCTGTAATTCTTGCCTTTGAAAATTCCTTTGATTTTACTGAACATGTCTCTAGTTTCTATTTTCTAGTTTTGATGATTTTTTTTTTCACAGAGAAGGAAGTATTGTATAAAGCACGTCTTGCCTAATTTTGAACACATTTTAAATTAAATATCCTATCTTTATAGATCAAAAAGAAGTAAAAAGGGGAGAATTTGTACAATATTGAAACATCTCATCATTCTGTCTCTAAGTATTTGAGATGTTAAAAAGCCTTTACAGTGTACACTAAGCATATCTGACCTAAAAGAAAACATTTTCACCTTCAGAGAAAATGGAAAATATCAGTTTCTGTGGGCTTAATATCAGTTTCTGTGGGCTTTTGCAAATTGAGAGTCCTAATTTCAAGAATGATCCTTCTTCAGGTTACATGCTTGGCACTGTAAGAACAATAGTTCAGCTCTTATCTACACGTGGAACATATTGATCTTAATAATGCAGTGAACTTTGTTATTCTTTGTGATATGTGGACTTCAAGGATCATGGAGTTTCTTGTTAACATATTGAAAGTTCTGCTTGAATAAAGAAGTGGCTTGAAGAAACACTGAATCATCAGTCCAAAGGTATGAATTATGAGATATAGAGCTAACGTAACTGATGTAAAAGTCCTTTTTTCAGACCTATACTTTAGAAAAGGTAATCTAGTTTTTAACTTTAGAAATGCTAAAATGGTTTCTACATATTTTCTAGCATTGTCTACTGATAGGTAGTTGCGGTTATGGCTTTTCATTCTTGTCCCGTCAGAAATGGCAAGGTATGTGAACTTTGCTTTTTCAGGCCACTAAACAAAGTGTCTSTTTGGAGGCTTTTATTGGTTGGTTGAACTGTCTAACACGAGGAGTCAAATAACCACAGTTAAGCTTTACATAGACCTGAATAGGTATTTATGTYGTGTGTATGAACACATGTAGTGATGTATCTAAAAATGAAGAAAGGCAATAGAAATCTCAAATGCCCTGGGCCAAAAATGGGAAATCCAGTTCCGGCAGTTGAGAAGTGCCCTGGAACTTGGTTTTTGAGCCTGAGGAGTTTGGTCACATATGTAACAGTGAAAACTCTGGAAATTGGGAAATTTTGATTTAGATTTGTGGGTTTTCTTGCTAAGTAGACCAACTGCAAAAGCAAAGGTGGAGGGAGGAGGAATAGTGCAGAAAGGCAATGTGAGCAAACACCCATGTCAGGCCCAGGAATACTGGCGGGAGAAGCAGGCAAACAGGCTCTCTCTGTGTGGGTGGCTGAGTGTGGCAAGGGGTGTGTAACTTCACAACTGCTTTTTCATCCCAGTGCCACCTAGTCTACAAGCGTGCAAGCTTGCGTTTTCAAAAAGCTCCTTTTCCACACTATGGCAGTAAAAATAAAATAAAATTAAATTAAAAAAAAAAGAACAAAATCATGTAATGCTGCTCAAGCCCCATCTCTTGTCTTTTGGGAGAAGGTGGAGGCAGCACCTAAGAGTCGTGAGAAAGGGCTTATATACATGCAGCCGTGCACGTCAAACACCTGACAGTCCCTTCTCATTCTGTCATTCCAACCAGCTTAAAATGAAATAGTAATAATAAAATAAGCCGTGAGAAGAGCGAGGTGGCCGACTCGCCCGCCTCCCGCCCCTCACAGCGCCAACGGTCGCCGCCCACCCCAACGGCCGCCGCGCGGCCACGCAGCCCCCGGCGACGCCAAGGCCCCGCCCCTCCGGGCCGCTGACGCGCGCCTCGCGACGCGCCCCGCCCCGCCGCGCATGCGCGCTGCGGCGCTGGCAGGGGCCGCGGGGCCGGTGGCGCGCATGCGGGCGGCTCGCGCAGGCGCGGTCGCCTCTCTGCGCTGCCACGTACGGGCGGCGGCGGCCGTTGCCGGGATCGCCACGCGAGGGGCGGGACGGGACGGGGCGGCCTCCTTCCCTGCCGGGCTCCGTCCCTCCGCCGGCGGGACGGCGGAGAAGCCACAGTAAGAGCGCGGTTCCCATCCCCTTTCCCGCTTGATCCCGTGGGAGTCCGTGGGAATGGCGGCGGGAGGCGGTTGGGGCCGAGTGTCGCGGCCGTCCCCTCCATCCCCGCCCCCCCGCCGGGGCGAGGCGGCCCCTGGCGCAGCGCCTGGGAGACCCCTCGTGTCCCCCCGCCCCGCGAGGCCCCCCGGGGGGCGCCCCCATCCCCCTTGATGCTCCCGGCCTGGCCCCGATCCTTGGGGAGCGGCGGCCTCCCCGATGGCTTTTGCGCCCCACCGCATCGGGCCTGCCCCTTCTGGACCAAAAGATGCTAAATTAGCCCTTTTTCTTCCCCACCACCTCAGCTGTCTGGGGCAAACCCTCCGCCTGTGGGGGCTTGGCTCGCACCTCGTCGCTCTCCTGACAGGGAGCGGAGAGGCTGGCGTGCTGGCTCTGCCCTCGCTTAGGCAGAGCTGCCCTCCGCTGCCTTCGGAAAAGCGTAGTGAAATCCAGAAGRGCTGTGGCGACACCGTTGTGGGAGCAGGCCTGGGACAGGAGCTTGGTGCGTGAGGTGCACAGAAACCTGTGCATTTGAGGGGGGAGAGATCTGTGCCCCTAAAATGCACCAAGGAGCATAGACGGCATCAGTGAGGTTTTTACAAAAAATGAGGGGGTTTAAACGGGAAGGCATTGAGGGAGTTCGGTTTTCCTGAGAGAGTAGGCAGTGATTTATTTTGTTAAAATGCTTGTCAGTCTGCGTTCTGAGCGTCTTCCTTGGGAAACTAAGAGTTTTCTTCAGCCAGTCACATGTTTAGCTGTGTCATACTCACAGTGAGAAAAGACAAAACTTAAAAGTTTTAATGATTAAAACCTTTCACATAATTTTCTGAAATACTGGCAAGCAGATGCAGTGTTTAGAATCTGTCTCTTGAAAGCTGAACATTTCCAAGCAGAATGGAGAACAGTATGACAAAATAAGTGCGCCTAGGTGCTTTTTCTGTTACTCTTTCCATATCCTTTGCTAGATARGAGGTAGCTTTCTGTGAATAACGGAGGCAAATAAGACAATATGCTTGCTGGCTACCTTGCCCAAGGTATGACTGATGCATTCCATCTGTCCATGTGTGAGTCCACCAAAATCTGCCTTGTTAGGAAGCACTGATGAGCTTCTGTTTTTACTGCTGTCACTTTCTGAGTAAATTATCGTCTAACCTCAYAGAAATAAAAGCATTTCTCAAGTTCAATGCACAAGATGCAGGCTAATTGAATTAAACCAGTTTTAGACATGTGATCTGTATCCTGTATTTGTTCATTGCAGTAAATTGCACCGGGAACTGTAGCAAGATCAGGGTGAGAGGGGCCCCATCTCCATGTCTCATTTGTTTCATAAAATGTGAGTGAGGAAACAGTAAAGCCCTCTCATCTCTTCCTTTCACCTACTTAGTATGTCAGAGCAGTCTCACCCTTCTTCGTGATATGAGTGAGTACAGCCCTTTTTATAAGGTGAATGTTACTGCATGCCCAGGCTGAGGGGAGCAGCTGCCAGCCTGTGAAAGTTAGGGAGGGCCTTTCTTCATTCTTCAGAGCTCTCTTGTGCACTGCTTCACTCCTGTAATGCTCATGCCTCTCCATCCCAGTTTACTAAGCTGAATCTAGAGAGCTGAGCTGGTCACATTAGGGACTTCCAGTTTCATGCAGAAAGCTACTTTTTCCTCTAGTTAGCAGTAAATTATCCATAAGCGAGACAGTGAGTGTTGAGATAACTCTCTCTGTCTGTGTGCATGTGTTAGAGAGAGAAAAGAAGGAAAGATGTGAGGAAAAAGAAGTGCAAGCACTGGGTAGAGCAGGTGGGAGGGAGGAACAGAGCTTTGTTTGACATTGGGTTGATCTGTATGCTGAGTGATTATCTTGTAGCCTCGGATGATGAGTGCAAACATAAGAAACAGGTGGACTGCATAAACTCCAAGCAGATCATCACAKCAACTTTCCAGAAGCAACAGATGAATCTTAAAATGAATTGCTGGCAAAGCATGTTTTTAAGTGGCTGTGTATTTCTGGCTCCGGTCCATTCTTTCTGCACCGTTTGGTGTTTCTGGGAGAAAGGGACGTTACTGCTCCTTTGCTGCTGATAGTCTGGCCCTGATGCTGCCTTGAAGCATCAATTAATGTTATAGAAACATCAGCAGTAATCCAGGGAGGGTACTCCAGTGTTTTGATGCTGCTAAATCAGAGTTTAATTCCTCTAACCTAAACTAGCTGGCTAAGATGGAGGGCTGTACTTTAGTACTGGAGAGCCATACTGAGGGAATATTTTAGTAGTGCTGGGGGAGATCATTTTCTTGATGCATGGAAAGGAATGCATGCCCTACTGTAAACAATGCCTACACACAATTCCAAAAAAAAAAAAAAACCCCAAAAAAACCCACCTCTTTTATGATATTAAGACTGTTTGGGATCTAATTATTTCAACTTTGAACTCTGTGATATTCAAGGTATAAATCTGATAGTTGCCTTCTGGATAAAATGAATGAACACAATCTGTAGCCTATGGATAAAATATATTTGTTAAAATATTTTAGGATGAAAGATTGGTATGAACTATGTATCTCCAAAGAAGTCTGAGAGCAAATAAATATTTTCTTTTTCATTTTTCTGACGCAGCTTCCTGGTTTTGGCCACTGGTAGTGCATGGCGGCTTATCCTAACTCTGTCCTGAAGTGAGGTGGAAAATCTGACCAGTAATCCAGCATCAGTAAGAAAACCAAGGTAATGATAAGCATGTTTGTGGAAGGCAGATATGAGAAGACTTGCAGATACTACTTAATTTTTTGATGGCCATTATTTAAATACCCACTGCAAATAGCTGTATTTTCACGACAAAAACAAAGTGCTAATTAGAGTTGATATGCTTGCTGTCTAGACTACTATGTTGCACAACATGAATAATGTATTAACGATAATATGAACTTCACTGTGACTGCTTCATCAGAGTGTCTCACTGGCAACRTGACTATGTTAATTACAGCTCCCTTTTTCTGCAGTTGAATTGCATTTGTTTGTATTCCCTTACTGTTTTGTATGATTAGAAAAACAAGTTTTGCAGTTTTGCTCAATGGTTGTTTGATTTTTTTATTTGGTTAATTGTTTTTTTCAGGGGAGGGGGAGGAAAGTCGTAGGACCAAATGCATGGATTTGCATGAAATGTTTGTTCACTTGTATATTAAGTTAATTACAAGAAAAATGAAATTGAGTTGCAGTCTAGAACATGTATTCTAGTGTGCCTTTCTAGTGCATTACATCATTGTTGAAACAGTAGACCTAAATATATAGAGGAGCATCGAGAGAGAGCGTGTTGAAAGCTTTTAGCTGAGTAACTTGTCTAGAGAAATATGATAGGGGAAAAGCCACTTGAACTATTTTAAAAATTGACTGCCCAAAGTTCACTTTCTTCACAGAGCAACATGTTAAAACATCCCTAAAGGTAAGGGAGAAATATCTCCATATATGTACCAGGAATTGCTTTTTGGTGGTTGTTTGTTTGTTTTCCAACAAGAAAAGACAACATGCTTGCCTGTGTACCTTTCTGGAAATTCCATTTTTGATATGTAAGGCTTCCTGCCTCTAAGCTCTTCAACTTGTACTTCAGCTTGTTAAGGTGCCTGCTTCTTTAATTTCTCTTCATTGCAGTTTCATTGTCTTGGCACTAGATAACTTCTCCTTTTATTTGTAAATAATAAACTTTTGTGTTTTTAACATGGCACAAAGTGGCAATCCTTTAATTGTCCGATATGAAGTATGAAGGGTGTGACTCTAAAGTGTGTCTCATGTGAATCTTGGGTGGAAGATGATTGTGCATCTCTAAATTGTCTGTCAGAGAGTGACCAACTGCCCCAACCTGGTATTTTGCATAAAGCTTTTGTGGCCCAGAACCACAAGACACATGTGACGTCCTGTGGGCAGCTAGAGAAAGATGTTTTCTGGACACGAAAGGGTTTACAGTGCTGTCTATAGCAGCCTCTGGATGACTGACTTCCTCTCATAGTCTGATTAATCTTGATTTGGGAAACTATCTCAAGCAACTTGAGTCCTGCTACAGAGCTTTGTCTAGATTATAACTTTTGATTAGGACCATACTGTGCTGCTCAGGAACCTTCTGTATGATGTACTGAATTTTTCAGTAGGGTTAGGAGCCATAACTTGAAAAATAAAAGTGAAAATGTTGTGTGGTCTAATGATAGTTCTTTTAAATATAAAGTCTTGGTTAAAATACTAAAAAAACAAAACAAAAACAAACAAACAAAAAAAAAACTTGCTGTCATGCTTCCTGGAGAGAAACTTCCAATAATTTCTGACCGTGCGTATAACAAAACTCAATGCTCAGTTCTGTTTTTCCCCCACTCCTTTTCATAGAATCCCTAAGGTTGGAAGGGACCTTTAGAGATAATCTAGTCTAACTCCCCTGCACACGCAGGATCACCTAGAGCAGAATCACAGAATCTTCAAGGTTGGAAGGGATCTCTAGAGATCATCTAGTCCAACCTTCCTGTCCCAGCAGGGACACCTAGAGCATGTGGCACCAGATGGGTGGCATCCAGGCGGGTTTTGAAGACCTCCAGAGGAGACTCCACAGCCTCCCTGGGCAGCCTGCTCCAGGGCTCTGTCCCACTCACACTGAACAAGTTCCTCCTCACATGGGGATGGAACTGCCTGTGTTGCAACTTTTGCAACCCATTACCCCTTGTCATTTCACTGGCCACCGCTGAGAAGAGCTTGGCCTCTTCCTCCCTACGTTCCCCCTTCATGAACTTATTACGTGTTAATCAGATTCCCTCTCAGCCTTCTCCAAGCTTAACTGGCCCAACTCACTCAGTCTCTCTTTTGCTTGTGTCTGAAATGGTGCCTGTTTCAATTTGCCTCCTGTAGTAAAACTACCTTACTGCTTATAATCTTTAAGGTTTTTAAGGTTTTTNNNNAAAAAAAAAAAAAAAAAAAAAAAAAAAAAAAAAGCTTGTTCCTGGATATTGCAATTATGGGAGATGTAAAAATGATCTAATGGCTAATAATGTCTATTGTTGTGAGGCAGTGCTTTTGCTGCACTGCGTTTTCCTAGAGAAAGACATACGTGTGCACTTCCACAGCATATACTCAGAAATATAACTTCCTATATAACTTTTTTCCATGACAGTTTATAGGTCAATATTTTTCCAAAAATGGAGAAAAGTTATTAAAAACCACATTTAAAAGCTTTGTAACTTTCAAAGGTCTTCTGATTTAAATTCTGAGCAGCAAGCATGATCAGAACTGTTCATTTTGAGTGCCTAATCTTGCAGGGTTCTGCTTTGCCCATGAGCTTATRTATGTCCAAGAAAGCTTCCCTGGGGACTTGCTGTTGTGAAAGATATTTTAATAATTAGCAGTCCAGTGTCCTAGAATGTTCTTAATGTTTTGTTAACAGGTGTCCAGACTTCAGGAGGCCACCATGAATGGGCAGCTGGACTTAAGTGGAAAGCTGATCATCAAAGCTCAGCTTGGTGAAGATATCAGGAGGATTCCTATCCATAATGAGGACATCACCTATGATGAGTTAGTACTAATGATGCAAAGAGTATTTAGAGGGAAACTTCTGAGCAATGATGAAGTCACAATAAAATATAAAGATGAAGGTAAGATTTAATTACTTGTTTTGTTYTGAGATGATTTTCCTAAGGACAAAAACAAACAAACAAAAATCTCTTAAATTGTCTAAAATGCCATTAGTGGATGAAAACCATTTGCAAGATTGAGTCAGTAAATAGAAGCTGTATTTCTTGTGACCTTCCTTGTAGCGCAACAACTCTGAGATATCGGCTACCTGATAGTTCACTTTTCATTGTTGCAGAAAGCTGATACCATCGCAGGTTTCTCGCAGTGGGACTGGAGGCAAGAAGTATGTTAATAAGATGCTTTAACAGACGCTCTTAATTGAAAAGGTTACTTTTGTAATAAAAATTCTTGATCACTTTTTCCTTCATCAGTGATGAACAAATATTTAACCTAAAGTATTTATTAAAAATATTTTTTTCCCTTGTGTGGCTTGAATATTTTGGAAATTGGTTATAAATAACTTATGTTTCAAAGAAAGTCTCGATCAGAATTGCTAAACAAGTGCAATTTCTAGAAGGAATCTTTGGCAGACTGAGTAAGAAAGGCCTTCTTTGAGATGTGTGGAGTGAGACTGAGGGAGTGTCAGTGCGGGGGGATGGAAAAAGTACTTAATCTGAAGGGAGACTGAGCTTTGTTCTTGCTGCTGTCATCTCAAGTTTGTGATTGTCGAGCCTGAGTATGAGATTTTCTGCTTAATACTTGTACAAAATATCATGACTTTGTTAAATCTTCATAAAACTTATAATCCTTGAGTCTAATATCCCCCCCTGTTTACCAAAGTGAAGGAAAACCTTTTTATTTTTTGGCAAAAATGATTAGGCAAAAGAATTGAGTACAAACCCAGAGTCTTACAGTGGTAAAAAGGGGTTATTTCTACAAACTTGAAAATAATCAGGAAGAATCGCCACAATCTGTTCTCTTTCAGTGACTAAGGCAATAATGAGTACAAAAGAAAAATAAATGATTGCTTTATATGAACACTTGAAAATATTGGGAAATAGTAAGTAGATAAATTTAATAGCAAGGGAAGTCTATCTTGCCAAAGCCATGGATAACAAGGATAATTCCAAATATCGTAGAGAGAATTYTAATAACATTATAAAAAATGGGAATGCGCCATGATACCGAATTAATGGTAAAATGCTTCTTACTCTATTGGAAGTCACTTGCCTTTACTAAAGGTAGACAACTGTAATTGGCAGAGCAGGAAATCTGTAGTGTACCAGGAAATCTTCAGTGAGGGCTAAAGTTATGGTGCTTGAAAAACAAGGTAAACTTTCAAAATAGCATGAGATGTAAATGAACTGAAAGGAACTGTCTTCTAAGCTTCAACAGAAATGTATGAATCTTAGTGGACTAAAAGGTGTTTGGTGTTTTGCATAGCCTTTTGTGTCTTAAGGCGTCCCAAAGAGCTCCTATATAGTTCCTGTGACTGAGGGCAATGTGCAGATTCAGTAAGTCATCTAGTCCCTGAAATCTGCTACATGAAGCCTCAACACTTAGTCGTTTATTTCCATTTCTTTTATTCAATTTATTAGTTTATTTAGTTCCGTGATTGAGAGAAAAGTTCTATTCTGACAACTTTAACATCTTCATGTCCTCTTATTCTTGCTCGTGTGTTAAGGCAGGGATAATTTTACTGTTAATTTTCCCACAGGTACTTTACTATTATTAAAATGTATTAAAATATTTTTAAAATATGTTAATCTTTTAAAAAACAGTTAAAATAATGTATTATTATTAAAAACAGTCTTTCAGGTCATTGGTCAGAATATAGATTGAGAAAGTGCTCTAGTCACATAACTTTTTGCTGTCTGTCCCTGTGAGCGTATGTGTGTTGCTTTCAAAAATTAAATAGAGGTCTGCTTGTGCCAACTACTGTCTTGATTCTTCTGTCTGTTTTAAGAAGTTTTAGAAACTACTCAGAATGCGCATATAGCTTTTAAGTTTTTTATATATGTATATGTTTATATATGTGTATATATATCCCTCTGTGCATAATTACTGTGCATTCACATGTTAAAAACGCTTTCTTTTGTGATGTGCACAAGTCTAACTTGTTGCTTTGTCTCGAGTTGTTTTGGGAAGGAGAAAAAAAAAGGTATTTCTTAGTGTTCTTTATTCTGTAAATCAGAAATAAGGATAGAAACCTTAATGACAGGGGAAGAAAAAACTCTTTTCTTACTCTGGTTTTAATTTTTTCTTTTTTAATGTATAAAAAATACAGTACCATTTTTCAGTAGTGCTAATCGGTAACCTTTTATTTTTCTACTAGCTTCAGAATCAAATAGGGAGTGCTATTTTTAGTAATGAAGTAAGCTGTCTAYCCTAGAATGGTGTTTAGTAGTTATTAAGCTTTGCTTTTAACATATATTTTTTCACATTCTTTACAGATGGAGATCTTATAACAATTTTTGATAGCTCGGATCTTTCCTTTGCAATTCAATGCAGTAGGATACTTAAGCTGACTTTATTTGGTAAGGTTATATTGATATATTTATATATATACATATGTTATATATATTTTTTTCCTTTGTATCAAAATTCTGCTGGTGGTCCTCACTGAATATTTTAAATAACTTT